>NC_064629.1:39517518-39817518 GCF_023864275.1 Schistocerca cancellata | reverse complement strand
GACCCTCCTTAGTTAGCGAATGCAGCGTCACCAAGAGTATTACACCAGTAAATTCGAGTAGTCACTGGCAGGAGTAACGATAACTCTCTTACGATACACAATTAGTGACGTATCGCTCCTTGCAGACTGGCCACCGTAAAAAAATAAATAAAATATGGTAAGAAACTGGCAGGAATAACTATGACTTTCCTGAGGTAGCCAATGCCACGTCACCAAGAGTATTACAATACCAAATTTGAGTGGTCACTGGCAGGAGTAACGATAACTCTCATCATAATACAAAACTAGTGACGTATCACTTCTTGCAGACTGGCCACAATAACAAATAATGTGAAACTGGGTGAGCAACCCTGACCAGTAACTATGACTCTCTTAAGGTAGCCAATGCCTCGTCACCACGGTTATTGTATGAGTAATCTCGAGTGAAACCTGGCAGGAGTAACGATTAAGCTCTTAAGATACACAACTAGTAACATAACACTTCTGACAGGCTGGCCACAGTAACAAAATGATGTCAAATGGAGTAAGTAACTTGCAGGAATTGCTATGACCATCCTCAGGTAGCCAATGCCTCGATACCAAAAGTATTGCATCAGTAAATTCGAGTACTCACTGGCAGGAGTAACGATAACTCTCTTATGATACACAACTAGTGACGTATCGCATCTGGCAGACTGTCACAGCAACAAAATAATGTAAAATGGTGTAAGAAACTGGCAGGAATAACTATGACACTCCTGAGGTAGCGAATGCATCATCACGTAAAGTATGGTATCAGTAAATTTGAGTACTCACTGCCAGGAGTAACGATAACTCTCTTACGATACACAGCTAGTGACGTATGGCTTGTGGCAGACTGGCCACAGTAACAGAATAATGTAAAATGTGGTTAGAAACTGGCAGGAATAACGTTGACCCTCCTTAGTTAGCGAATGCAGCGTCACCAAGAGTATTACACCAGTAAATTCGAGTAGTCACTGGCAGGAGTAACGATAACTCTCTTACGATACACAATTAGTGACGTATCGCTCCTTGCAGACTGGCCACCGTAAAAAAATAAATAAAATATGGTAAGAAACTGGCAGGAATAACTATGACTTTCCTGAGGTAGCCAATGCCACGTCACCAAGAGTATTACAATACCAAATTTGAGTGGTCACTGGCAGGAGTAACGATAACTCTCATCATAATACAAAACTGGTGACGTATCGCTTCTTGCACACTGGCCACAATAACAAATAATGTGAAACTGGGTGAGCAACCCTGACCAGTAACTATGACTCTCTAAAGGTATCGAATGCCTCGTCACCACGGTTATTGTATGAGTAATCTCGAGTAAAACCTGGCAGGAGTAACGATTAAGCTCTTAAGATACACAACTAGTGACATAACACTTCTGACAGGCTGGCCACAGTAACAATATGATGTCAAATGGAGTAAGTAACTTGCAGGAATTGCTATGACCATCCACAGGTAGCCAATGCCTCGATACCAAAAGTATTGCATCAGTAAATTCGAGTACTCACTGGCAGGAGTAACGATAACTCTCTTATGATACACAACTAGTGACGTATCGCATCTGGCAGACTGTCACAGCAACAAAATAATGTAAAACGGTGTAAGAAACTGGCAGGAATAACTATGACACTCCTGAGGTAGCGAATGCATCATCACGTAAAGTATGGTATAAGTAAATTTGAGTACTCACTGAAAGGAGTAACGATAACTCTCTTACGATACACAGCTAGTGACGTATGGCTTGTGGCAGACTGGCCACAGTAACAGAATAATGTAAAATGTGGTTAGAAACTGGCAGGAATAACGATGACCCTCCTTAGTTAGCGAATGCAGCGTCACCAAGAGTATTACACCAGTAAATTCGAGTAGTCACTGGCAGGAGTAACGATAACTCTCTTACGATACACAATTAGTGACGTATCGCTCCTTGCAGACTGGCCACCGTAAAAAAATAAATAAAATATGGTAAGAAACTGGCAGGAATAACTATGACTTTCCTGAGGTAGCCAATGCCACGTCACCAAGAGTATTACAATACCAAATTTGAGTGGTCACTGGCAGGAGTAACGATAACTCTCATCATAATACAAAACTGGTGACGTATCACTTCTTGCAGACTGGCCACAATAACAAATAATGTGAAACTGGGTGAGCAACCCTGACCAGTAACTATGACTCTCTTAAGGTAGCTAATGCCTCGTCACCACGGTTATTGTATGAGTAATCTCGAGTAAAACCTGGCAGGAGTAACGATTAAGCTCTTAAGATTCACAACTAGTGACATAACACTTCTGACAGGCTGGCCACGGTAACAAAATGATGTCAAATGGAGTAAGTAACTTGCAGGAATTGCTATGACCATCCTCAGGTAGCCAATGCCTCGATACCAAAACATTGCATCAGTAAATTCGAGTACTCACTGGCAGGAGTAACGATAACTCTCTTATGATACACAACTAGTGACGTATCGCATCTGGCAGACTGTCACAGCAATAAAATAATGTAAAACGGTGTAAGAAACTGGCAGGAATAACTATGACACTCCTGAGGTAGCGAATGCATCATCACGTAAAGTATGGTATCAGTAAATTTGAGTACTCACTGCCAGGAGTAACGATAACTCTCTTACGATACACAGCTAGTGACGTATGGCTTGTGGCAGACTGGCCACAGTAACAGAATAATGTAAAATGTGGTTAGAAACTGGCAGGAATAACGATGACCCTCCTTAGTTAGCGAATGCAGCGTCACCAAGAGTATTACACCAGTAAATTCGAGTAGTCACTGGCAGGAGTAACGATAACTCTCTTACGATACACAATTAGTGACGTATCGCTCCTTGCAGACTGGCCACCGTAAAAAAATAAATAACATATGGTAAGAAACTGGCAGGAAAAACTATGACTTTCCTGAGGTAGCCAATGCCACGTCACCAAGAGTATTACAATACCAAATTTGAGTGGTCACTGGCAGGAGTAACGATAACTCTCATCATAATACAAAACTGGTGACGTATCGCTTCTTGCAGACTGGCCACAATAGCAAATAATGTGAAACTGGGTGAGCAACCCTGACCAGTAACTATGACTCTCTTAAGGTAGCTAATGCCTCGTCACCACGGTTATTGTATGAGTAATCTCGAGTAAAACCTGGCAGGAGTAACGATTAAGCTCTTAAGATTCACAACTAGTGACATAACACTTCTGACAGGCTGGCCACGGTAACAAAATGATGTCAAATGGAGTAAGTAACTTGCAGGAATTGCTATGACCATCCTCAGGTAGCCAATGCCTCGATACCAAAAGTATTGCATCAGTAAATTCGAATACTCACTGGCAGGAGTAACGATAACTCTCTTATGATACACAACTAGTGACGTATCGCATCTGGCAGACTGTCACAGCAACAAAATAATGTAAAACGGTGTAAGAAACTGGCAGGAATAACTATGACACTCCTGAGGTAGCGAATGCATCATCACGTAAAGTATGGTATCAGTAAATTTGAGTACTCACTGCCAGGAGTAACGATAACTCTCTTACGATACACAGCTAGTGACGTATGGCTTGTGGCAGACTGGCCACAGTAACAGAATAATGTAAAATGTGGTTAGAAACTGGCAGGAATAACGATGACCCTCCTTAGTTAGCGAATGCAGCGTCACCAAGAGTATTACACCAGTAAATTCGAGTAGTCACTGGCAGGAGTAACGATAACTCTCTTACGATACACAATTAGTGACGTATCGCTCCTTGCAGACTGGCCACCGTAAAAAAATAAATAACATATGGTAAGAAACTGGCAGGAAAAACTATGACTTTCCTGAGGTAGCCAATGCCACGTCACCAAGAGTATTACAATACCAAATTTGAGTGGTCACTGGCAGGAGTAACGATTACTCTCGTCATAATACAAAACTGGTGACGTATCGCTTCTTGCAGACTGGCCACAATAGCAAATAATGTGAAACTGGGTGAGCAGTCCTGACCAGTAACTATGTTTCTCTTAAGGTATCGAATGCCTCGTCACCACGGTTATTGTATGAGTAATCTCGAGTAAAACCTGGCAGGAGAACCGATTAAGCTCTTAAGATACACAACTAGTGACATAACACTTCTGACAGGCTGGCCACAGTAACAAAATGATGTCAAATGGAGTAACTAACTTGCAGGAATTGCTATGACCATCCTCAGGTAGCCAATGCCTCGATACCAAAAGTATTGCATCAGTAAATTCGAGTACTCACTGGCAGGAGTAACGATAACTCTCTTATGATACACAACTAGTGACGTATCGCATCTGGCAGACTGTCACAGCAACAAAATAATGTACAACGGTGTAAGAAACTAGCAGGAATAACTATGACACTCCTGAGGTAGCGAATGCATCATCACGTAAAGTATGGTATCAGTAAACTTGAGTACTCACTGCCAGGAGTAACGATAACTCTCTTACGATACACAGCTAGTGACGTATGGCTTGTGGCAGACTGGCCACAGTAACAGAATAATGTAAAATGTGGTTAGAAACTGGCAGGAATAACGATGACCCTCCTTAGTTAGCGAATGCAGCGTCACCAAGAGTATTACACCAGTAAATTCGAGTAGTCACTGGCAGGAGTAACGATAACTCTCTTACGATACACAATTAGTGACGTATCGCTCCTTGCAGACTGGCCACCGTAAAAAAATAAATAAAATATGGTAAGAAACTGGCAGGAATAACTATGACTTTCCTGAGGTAGCCAATGCCACGTCTCCAAGAGTATTACAATACCAAATTTGCGTGGTCACTGGCAGGAGTAACGATAACTCTCATCATAATACAAAACTGGTGACGTATCGCTTCTTGCAGACTGGCCACAATAACAAATAATGTGAAACTGGGTGAGCAACCCTGACCAGTAACTATGACTCTCTTAAGGTATCGAATGCCTCGTCACCACGGTTATTGTATGAGTAATCTCGAGTAAAACCTGGCAGGAGTAACGATTAAGCTCTTAAGATACACAACTAGTGACATAACACTTCTGACAGGCTAGCCACAGTAACAAAATGATGTCAAATGGAGTAAGTAACTTGCAGGTATTGCTATGACCATCCTCAGGTAGCCAATGCCTCGATACCATAAGTATTGCATCAGTAAATTCGAGTACTCACTGGCAGGAGTAACGATAACTCTCTTATGATACACAACTAGTGACGTATCGCATCTGGCAGACTGTCACAGCAACAAAATAATGTAAAATGGTGTAAGAAACTGGCAGGAATAACTATGACACTCCTGAGGTAGCGAATGCATCATCACGTAAAGTATGGTATCAGTAAACTTGAGTACTCACTGCCAGGAGTAACGATAACTCTCTTACGATACACAGCTAGTGACGTATGGCTTGTGGCAGACTGGCCACAGTAACAGAATAATGTAAAATGTGGTTAGAAACTGGCAGGAATAACGATGACCCTCCTTAGTTAGCGAATGCAGCGTCACCAAGAGTATTACACCAGTAAATTCGGGTAGTCACTGGCAGGAGTAACGATAACTCTCTTACGATACACAATTAGTGACGTATCGCTCCTTGCAGACTGGCCACCGTAAAAAAATAAATAAAATATGGTAAGAAACTGGCAGGAATAACTATGACTTTCCTGAGGTAGCCAATGCCACGTCACCAAGAGTATTACAATACCAAATTTGAGTGGTCACTGGCAGGAGTAACGATAACTCTCATCATAATACAAAACTAGTGACGTATCGCTTCTTGCAGACTGGCCACAATAACAAATAATGTGAAACTCGGTGAGCAACCCTGACCAGTAACTATGACTCTCTTAAGGTATCGAATGCCTCGTCACCACGGTTATTGTATGAGTAATCTCGAGTAAAACCTGGCAGGAGTAACGATTAAGCTCTTAAGATACACAACTAGTGACATAACACTTCTGACAGGCTGGCCACAGTAACAAAATGATGGCAAATGGAGTAAGTAACTTGCAGGAATTGCTATGACCATCCTCAGGTAGCCAATGCCTCGATACCAAAAGTATTGCATCAGTAAATTCCAGTACTCACTGGCAGGAATAACGATAACTCTCTTATGATACACAACTAGTGACGTATCGCATCTGGCAGACTGTCACAGCAACAAAATAATGTAAAACGGTCTAAGAAACTGGCAGGAATAACTATGACACTCCTGAGGTAGCGAATGCACCATCACGTAAAGTATGGTATCAGTAAATTTGAGTACTCACTGCCAGGAGTAACGATAACTCTCTTACGATACACAGCTAGTGACGTATGGCTTGTGGCAGACTGGCCACAGTAACAGAATAATGTAAAATGTGGTTAGAAACTGGCAGGAATAACGATGACCCTCCTTAGTTAGCGAATGCAGCGTCACCAAGAGTATTACACCAGTAAATTCGAGTAGTCACTGGCAGGAGTAACGATAACTCTCTTACGATACACAATTAGTGACGTATCGCTCCTTGCAGACTGGCCACCGTAAAAAAATAAATAAAATATGGTAAGAAACTGGCAGGAATAACTATGACTTTCCTGAGGTAGCCAATGCCACGTCACCAAGAGTATTACAATACCAAATTTGCGTGGTCACTGGCAAGGAGTAACGATAACTCTCATCATAATACAAAACTAGTGACGTATCGCTTCTTGCAGACTGGCCACAATAACAAATAATGTGAAACTGGGTGAGCAACCCTGACCAGTAACTATGACTCTCTAAAGGTATCGAATGCCTCGTCACCACGGTTATTGTATGAGTAATCTCGAGTAAAACCTGGCAGGAGTAACGATTAAGCTCTTAAGATACACAACTAGTGACATAACACTTCTGACAAGCTGGCCACAGTAACAAAATGATGTCAAATGGAGTAAGTAACTTGCAGAAATTGCTATGACCATCCACAGGTAGCCAATGCCTCGATACCAAAAGTATTGCATCAGTAAATTCGAGTACTCACTGGCAGGAGTAACGATAACTCTCTTATGATACACAACTAGTGACGTATCGCATCTGGCAGACTGTCACAGCAACAAAATAATGTAAAACGGTGTAAGAAACTGGCAGGAATAACTATGACACTCCTGAGGTAGCGAATGCATCATCACGTAAAGTATGGTATCAGTAAACTTGAGTACTCACTGCCAGGAGTAACGATAACTCTCTTACGATACACAGCTAGTGACGTATGGCTTGTGGCAGACTGGCCACAGTAACAGAATAATGTAAAATGTGGTTAGAAACTGGCAGGAATAACGATGACCCTCCTTAGTTAGCGAATGCAGCGTCACCAAGAGTATTACACCAGTAAATTCGAGTAGTCACTGGCAGGAGTAACGATAACTCTCTTACGATACACAATTAGAGACGTATCGCTCCTTGCAGACTGGCCACCGTAAAAAAATAAATAAAATATGGTAAGAAACTGGCAGGAATAACTATGACTTTCCTGAGGTAGCCAATGCCACGTCACCAAGAGTATTACAATACCAAATTTGAGTGGTCACTGGCAGGAGTAACGATAACTCTCATCATAATACAAAACTAGTGACGTATCGCTTCTTGCAGACTGGCCACAATAACAAATAATGTGAAACTGGGTGAGCAACCCTGACCAGTAACTATGACTCTCTTAAGGTATCGAATGCCTCGTCACCACGGTTATTGTATGAGTAATCTCGAGTAAAACCTGGCAGGAGTAACGATTAAGCTCTTAAGATACACAACTAGTGACATAACACTTCTGACAGGCTGGCCACAGTAACAAAATGATGTCAAATGGAGTAAGTAACTTGCAGGAATTGCTATGACCATCCTCAGGTAGCCAATGCCTCGATACCAAAAGTATTGCATCAGTAAATTCGAGTACTCACTGGCAGGAGTAACGATAACTCTCTTATGATACACAACTAGTGACGTATCGCATCTGGCAGACTGTCACAGCAACAAAATAATGTAAAACGGTGTAAGAAACTGGCAGCAATAACTATGACACTCCTGAGGTAGCGAATGCATCATCACGTAAAGTATGGTATCAGTAAACTTGAGTACTCACTGCCAGGAGTAACGATAACTCTCTTACGATACACAGCTAGTGACGTATGGCTTGTGGCAGACTGGCCACAGTAACAGAATAATGTAAAATGTGGTTAGAAACTGGCAGGAATAACGATGACCCTCCTTAGTTAGCGAATGCAGCGTCACCAAGAGTATTACACCAGTAAATTCGAGTAGTCACTGGCAGGAGTAACGATAACTCTCTTACGATACACAATTAGTGACGTATCGCTCCTTGCAGACTGGCCACCGTAAAAAAATAAATAAAATATGGTAAGAAACTGGCAGGAATAACTATGACTTTCCGGAGGTAGCCAATGCCACGTCACCAAGAGTATTACAATACCAAATTTGCGTGGTCACTGGCAAGGAGTAACGATAACTCTCATCATAATACAAAACTAGTGACGTATCGCTTCTTGCAGACTGGCCACAATAACAAATAATGTGAAACTGGGTGAGCAACCCTGACCAGTAACTATGACTTTCTAAAGGTATCGAATGCCTCGTCACCACGGTTATTGTATGAGTAATCTCGAGTAAAACCTGGCAGGAGTAACGATTAAGCTCTTAAGATACACAACTAGTGACATAACACTTCTGACAGGCTGGCCACAGTAACAAAATGATGTCAAATGGAGTAAGTAACTTGCAGAAATTGCTATGACCATCCACAGGTAGCCAATGCCTCGATACCAAAAGTATTGCATCAGTAAATTCCAGTACTCACTGGCAGGAGTAACGATAACTCTCTTATGATACACAACTAGTGACGTATCGCATCTGGCAGACTGTCACAGCAACAAAATAATGTAAAACGGTGTAAGAAACTGGCAGGAATAACTATGACACTCCTGAGGTAGCGAATGCATCATCACGTAAAGTATGGTATCAGTAAATTTGAGTACTCACTGCCAGGAGTAACGATAACTCTCTTACGATACACAGCTAGTGACGTATGGCTTGTGGCAGACTGGCCACAGTAACAGAATAATGTAAAATGTGGTTAGAAACTGGCAGGAATAACGATGACCCTCCTTAGTTAGCGAATGCAGCGTCACCAAGAGTATTACACCAGTAAATTCGAGTAGTCACTGGCAGGAGTAACGATAACTCTCTTACGATACACAATTAGAGACGTATCGCTCCTTGCAGACTGGCCACCGTAAAAAAATAAATAAAATATGGTAAGAAACTGGCAGGAATAACTATGACTTTCCTGAGGTAGCCAATGCCACGTCACCAAGAGTATTACAATACCAAATTTGCGTGGTCACTGGCAAGGAGTAACTATAACTCTCATCATAATACAAAACTAGTGACGTATCACTTCTTGCAGACTGGCCACAATAACAAATAATGTGAAACTGGGTGAGCAACCCTGACCAGTAACTATGACTCTCTTAAGGTATCGAATGCCTCGTCACCACGGTTATTGTATGAGTAATCTCGAGTAAAACCTGGCAAGAGTAACGATTAAGCTCTTAAGATACACAACTAGTGACATAACACTTCTGACAGGCTGGCCACAGTAACAAAAGGATGTCAAATAGAGTAAGTAACTCGCAGGAATTGCTATGACCATCCTCAGGTAGCCAATGCCTCGATACCAAAAGTATTGCATCAGTAAATTCGAGTACTCACTGGCAGGAGTAACGATAACTCTCTTATGATACACAACTAGTGACGTATCGCATCTGGCAGACTGTCACAGCAACAAAATAATGTAAAACGGTGTAAGAAACTGGCAGGAATAACTATGACATTCCTGAGGTAGCGAATGCATCATCACGTAAAGTATGGTATCAGTAAATTTGAGTACTCACTGCCAGGAGTAACGATAACTCTCTTACGATACACAGCTAGTGACGTATGGCTTGTGGCAGACTGGCCACAGTAACAGAATAATGTAAAATGTGGTTAGAAACTGGCAGGAATAACGATGACCCTCCTTAGTTAGCGAATGCAGCGTCACCAAGAGTATTACACCAGTAAATTCGAGTAGTCACTGGCAGGAGTAACGATAACTCTCTTATGATACACAATTAGTGACGTATCGCTCCTTGCAGACTGGCCACCGTAAAAAAATAAATAAAATATGGTAAGAAACTGGCAGGAATAACTATGACTTTCCTGAGGTAGCCAATGCCACGTCACCAAGAGTATTACAATACCAAATTTGAGTGGTCACTGGCAGGAGTAACGATAAATCTCATCATAATACAAAACTAGTGACGTATCGCTTCTTGCAGACTGGCCACAATAACAAATAATGTGAAACTGGGTGAGCAACCCTGACCAGCAACTATGACTCTCTTAAGGTATCGAATGCCTCGTCACCACGGTTATTGTATGAGTAATCTCGAGTAAAACCTGGCAGGAGTAACGATTAAGCTCTGAAGATACACAACTAGTGACATAACACTTCTGACAGGCTGGCCACAGTAACAAAATGATGTCAAATGGAGTAAGTAACTTGCAGGAATTGCTATGACCATCCTCAGGTAGCCAATGCCTCGATACCAAAAGTATTGCATCAGTAAATTCCAGTACTCACTGGCAGGAGTAACGATAACTCTCTTATGATACACAACTAGTGACGTATCGCATCTGGCAGACTGTCACAGCAACAAAATAATGTAAAACGGTGTAAGAAACTGGCAGGAATAACTATGACACTCCTGAGGTAGCGAATGCATCATCACGTAAAGTATGGTATCAGTAAATTTGAGTACTCACTGCCAGGAGTAACGATAACTCTCTTACGATACACAGCTAGTGACGTATGGCTTGTGGCAGACTGGCCACAGTAACAGAATAATGTAAAATGTGGTTAGAAACTGGCAGGAATAACGATGACCCTCCTTAGTTAGCGAATGCAGCGTCACCAAGAGTATTACACCAGTAAATTCGAGTAGTCACTGGCAGGAGTAACGATAACTCTCTTACGATACACAATTAGTGACGTTTCGCTCCTTGCAGACTGGCCACCGTAAAAAAATAAATAAAATATGGTAAGAAACTGGCAGGAATAACTATGACTTTCCTGAGGCAGCCAATGCCACGTCACCAAGAGTATTACAATACAAAATTTGCGTGGTCACTGGCAAGGAGTAACGATAACTCTCATCATAATACAAAACTAGTGACGTATCGCTTCTTGCAGACTGGCCACAATAACAAATAATGTGAAACTGGGTGAGCAACCCTGACCAGTAACTATGACTCTCTAAAGGTATCGAATGCCTCGTCACCACGGTTATTGTATGAGTAATCTCGAGTAAAACCTGGCAGGAGTAACGATTAAGCTCTAAGATACACAACTAGTGACATAACCCTTCTGACAAGCTGGCCACAGTAACAAAATGATGTCAAATGGAGTAAGTAACTTGCAGAAATTGCTATGACCATCCACAGGTAGCCAATGCCTCGATACCAAAAGTATTGCATCAGTAAATTCGAGTACTCACTGGCAGGAGTAACGATAACTCTCTTATGATACACAACTAGTGACGTATCGCATCTGGCAGACTGTCACAGCAACAAAATAATGTAAAACGGTGTAAGAAACTGGCAGGAATAACTATGACACTCCTGAGGTAGCGAATGCATCATCACGTAAAGTATGGTATCAGTAAACTTGAGTACTCACTGCCAGGAGTAACGATAACTCTCTTACGATACACAGCTAGTGACGTATGGCTTTAGGCAGACTGGCCACAGTAACAGAATAATGTAAAATGTGGTTAGAAACTGGCAGGAATAACGATGACCCTCCTTAGTTAGCGAATGCAGCGTCACCAAGAGTATTACACCAGTAAATTCGAGTAGTCACTGGCAGGAGTAACGATAACTCTCTTACGATACACAATTAGAGACGTATCGCTCCTTGCAGACTGGCCACCGTAAAAAAATTAATAAAATATGGTAAGAAACTGGCAGGAATAACTATGACTTTCCTGAGGTAGCCAATGCCACGTCACCAAGAGTATTACAATACCAAATTTGCGTGGTCACTGGCAAGGAGTAACTATAACTCTCATCATAATACAAAACTAGTGACGTATCACTTCTTGCAGACTGGCCACAATAACAATAATGTGAAACTGGGTGAGCAACCCTGACCAGTAACTATGACTCTCTTAAGGTATCGAATGCCTCGTCACCACGGTTATTGTATGAGTAATCTCGAGTAAAACCTCGCAAGAGTAACGATTAAGCTCTTAAGATACACAACTAGTGACATAACACTTCTGACAGGCTGGCCACAGTAACAAAAGGATGTCAAATGGAGTAAGTAACTCGCAGGAATTGCTATGACCATCCTCAGGTAGCCAATGCCTCGATACCAAAAGTATTGCATCAGTAAATTCGAGTACTCACTGGCAGGAGTAACGATAACTCTCTTATGATACACAACTAGTGACGTATCGCATCTGGCAGACTGTCACAGCTACAAAATAATGTAAAACGGTGTAAGAAACTGGCAGGAATAACTATGACATTCCTGAGGTAGCGAATGCATCATCACGTAAAGTATGGTATCAGTAAATTTGAGTACTCACTGCCAGGAGTAACGATAACTCTCTTACGATACACAGCTAGTGACGTATGGCTTGTGGCAGACTGGCCACAGTAACAGAATAATGTAAAATGTGGTTAGAAACTGGCAGGAATAACGATGACCCTCCTTAGTTAGCGAATGCAGCGTCACCAAGAGTATTACACCAGTAAATTCGAGTAGTCACTGGCAGGAGTAACGATAACTCTCTTACGATACACAATTAGTGACGTATCGCTCCTTGCAGACTGGCCACCGTAAAAAAATAAATAAAATATGGTAAGAAACTGGCAGGAATAACTATGACTTTCCTGAGGTAGCCAATGCCACGTCACCAAGAGTATTACAATACCAAATTTGCGTGGTCACTGGCAATGAGTAACGATAACTCTCATCATAATACAAAACTAGTGACGTATCGCTTCTTGCAGACTGGCCACAATAACAAATAATGTGAAACTGGGTGAGCAACCCTGACCAGTAACTATGACTTTCTAAAGGTATCGAATGCCTCGTCACCACAGTTATTGTATGAGTAATCTCGAGTAAAACCTGGCAGGAGTAACGATTAAGCTCTTAAGATACACAACTAGTGACATAACACTTCTGACAGGCTGGCCACAGTAACAAAATGATGTCAAATGGAGTAAGTAACTTGCAGAAATTGCTATGACCATCCACAGGTAGCCAATGCCTCGATACCAAAAGTATTGCATCAGTAAATTCGAGTACTCACTGGCAGGAGTAACGATAACTCTCTTATGATACACAACTAGTGACGTATCGCATCTGGCAGACTGTCACAGCAACAAAATAATGTAAAACGGTGTAAGAAACTGGCAGGAATAACTATGACACTCCTGAGGTAGCGAATGCATGATCACGTAAAGTATGGTATCAGTAAACTTGAGTACTCACTGCCAGGAGTAACGATAACTCTCTTACGATACACAGCTAGTGACGTATGGCTTGTGGCAGACTGGCCACAGTAACAGAATAATGTAAAATGTGGTTAGAAACTAGCAGGAATAACGATGACCCTCCTTAGTTAGCGAATGCAGCGTCACCAAGAGTATTACACCAGTAAATTCGAGTAGTCACTGGCAGGAGTAACGATAACTCTCTTACGATACACAATTAGTGACGTATCGCTCCTTGCAGACTGGCCACCGTAAAAAAATAAATAAAATATGGTAAGAAACTGGCAGGAATAACTATGACTTTCCTGAGGTAGCCAATGCCACGTCACCAAGAGTATTACAATACCAAATTTGCGTGGTCACTGGCAAGGAGTAACGATAACTCTCATCATAATACAAAACTAGTGACGTATCGCTTCTTGCAGACTGGCCACAATAACAAATAATGTGAAACTGGGTGAGCAACCCTGACCAGTAACTATGACTCTCTTAAGGTATCGAATGCCTCGTCACCACGGTTATTGTATGAGTAATCTCGAGTAAAACCTGGCAGGAGTAACGATTAAGCTCTTAAGATTCACAACTAGTGACATAACACTTCTGACAGGCTGGCCACAGTAACAAAATGATGTCAAATGGAGTAAGTAACTTGCAGGAATTGCTATGACCATCCTCAGGTAGCCAATGCCTCGATACCAAAAGTATTGCATCAGTAAATTCCAGTACTCACTGGCAGGAGTAACGATAACTCTCTTATGATACACAACTAGTGACGTATCGCATCTGGCAGACTGTCACAGCAACAAAATAATGTAAAACGGTGTAAGAAACTGGCAGGAATAACTATGACACTCCTGAGGTAGCGAATGCATCATCACGTAAAGTATGGTATCAGTAAATTTGAGTACTCACTGCCAGGAGTAACGATAACTCTCTTACGATACACAGCTAGTGACGTATGGCTTGTGGCAGACTGGCCACAGTAACAGAATAATGTAAAATGTGGTTAGAAACTGGCAGGAATAACGATGACCCTCCTTAGTTAGCGAATGCAGCGTCACCAAGAGTATTACACCAGTAAATTCGAGTAGTCACTGGCAGGAGTAACGATAACTCTCTTACGATACACAATTAGTGACGTTTCGCTCCTTGCAGACTGGCCACCGTAAAAAAATAAATAAAATATGGTAAGAAACTGGCAGGAATAACTATGACTTTCCTGAGGTAGCCAATGCCACGTCACCAAGAGTATTACAATACCAAATTTGCGTGGTCACTGGCAAGGAGTAACGATAACTCTCATCATAATACAAAACTAGTGACGTATCGCTTCTTGCAGACTGGCCACAATAACAAATAATGTGAAACTGGGTGAGCAACCCTGACCAGTAACTATGACTCCCTAAAGGTATCGAATGCCTCGTCACCACGGTTATTGTATGAGTAATCTCGAGTAAAACCTGGCAGGAGTAACGATTAAGCTCTTAAGATACACAACTAGTGACATAACCCTTCTGACAAGCTGGCCACAGTAACAAAATGATGTCAAATGGAGTAAGTAACTTGCAGAAATTGCTATGACCATCCACAGGTAGCCAATGCCTCGATACCAAAAGTATTGCATCAGTAAATTCGAGTACTCACTGGCAGGAGTAATGATAACTCTCTTATGATACACAACTAGTGACGTATCGCATCTGGCAGACTGTCACAGCAACAAAATAATGTAAAACGGTGTAAGAAACTGGCAGGAATAACTATGACACTCCTGAGGTAGCGAATGCATCATCACGTAAAGTATGGTATCAGTAAACTTGAGTACTCACTGCCAGGAGTAACGATAACTCTCTTACGATACACAGCTAGTGACGTATGGCTTGTGGCAGACTGGCCACAGTAACAGAATAATGTAAAATGTGGTTAGAAACTGGCAGGAATAACGATGACCCTCCTTAGTTAGCGAATGCAGCGTCACCAAGAGTATTACACCAGTAAATTCGAGTAGTCACTGGCAGGAGTAAAGATAACTCTCTTACGATACACAATTAGAGACGTATCGCTCCTTGCAGACTGGCCACCGTAAAAAAATAAATAAAATATGGTAAGAAACTGGCAGGAATAACTATGACTTTCCTGAGGTAGCCAATGCCACGTCACCAAGAGTATTACAATACCAAATTTGAGTGGTCACTGGCAGGAGTAACGATAACTCTCATCATAATACAAAACTAGTGACGTATCGCTTCTTGCAGACTGGCCACAATAACAAATAATGTGAAACTGGGTGAGCAACCCTGACCAGTAACTATGACTCTCTTAAGGTATCGAATGCCTCGTCACCACGGTTATTGTATGAGTAATCTCGAGTAAAACCTGGCAGGAGTAACGATTAAGCTCTTAAGATACACAACTAGTGACATAACACTTCTGACAGGCTGGCCACAGTAACAAAATGATGTCAAATGGAGTAAGTAACTTGCAGGAATTGCTATGACCATCCTCAGGTAGCCAATGCCTCGATACCAAAAGTATTGCATCAGTAAATTCGAGTACTCACTGGCAGGAGTAACGATAACTCTCTTATGATACACAACTAGTGACGTATCGCATCTGGCAGACTGTCACAGCAACAAAATAATGTAAAACGGTGTAAGAAACTGGCAGGAATAACTATGACACTCCTGAGGTAGCGAATGCATCATCACGTAAAGTATGGTATCAGTAAACTTGAGTACTCACTGCCAGGAGTAACGATAACTCTCTTACGATACACAGCTAGTGACGTATGGCTTGTGGCAGACTGGCCACAGTAACAGAATAATGTAAAATGTGGTTAGAAACTGGCAGGAATAACGATGACCCTCCTTAGTTAGCGAATGCAGCGTCACCAAGAGTATTACACCAGTAAATTCGAGTAGTCACTGGCAGGAGTAACGATAACTTTCTTACGATACACAATTAGTGACGTATCGCTCCTTGCAGACTGGCCACCGTAAAAAAATAAATAAAATATGGTAAGAAACTGGCAGGAATAACTATGACTTTCCTGAGGTAGCCAATGCCACGTCACCAAGAGTATTACAATACCAAATTTGAGTGGTCACTGGCAGGAGTAACGATAACTCTCATCATAATACAAAACTAGTGACGTATCGCTTCTTGCAGACTGGCCACAATAACAAATAATGTGAAACTGGGTGAGCAACCCTGACCAGTAACTATGACTCTCTTAAGGTATCGAATGCCTCGTCACCACGGTTATTGTATGAGTAATCTCGAGTAAAACCTGGCAGGAGTAACGATTAAGCTCTTAAGATACACAACTAGTGACATAACACTTCTGACAGGCTGGCCACAGTAACAAAATGATGTCAAATGGAGTAAGTAACTTGCAGGAATTGCTATGACCATCCTCAGGTAGCCAATGCCTCGATACCAAAAGTATTGCATCAGTAAATTCGAGTACTCACTGGCAGGAGTAACGATAACTCTCTTATGATACACAACTAGTGACGTATCGCATCTGGCAGACTGTCACAGCAACAAAATAATGTAAAACGGTGTAAGAAACTGGCAGGAATAACTATGACACTCCTGAGGTAGCGAATGCATCATCACGTAAAGTATGGTATCAGTAAACTTGAGTACTCACTGCCAGGAGTAACGATAACTCTCTTACGATACACAGCTAGTGACGTATGGCTTGTGGCAGACTGGCCACAGTAACAGAATAATGTAAAATGTGGTTAGAAACTGGCAGGAATAACGATGACCCTCCTTAGTTAGCGAATGCAGCGTCACCAAGAGTATTACACCAGTAAATTCGAGTAGTCACTGGCAGGAGTAACGATAACTTTCTTACGATACACAATTAGTGACGTATCGCTCCTTGCAGACTGGCCACCGTAAAAAAATAAATAAAATATGGTAAGAAACTGGCAGGAATAACTATGACTTTCCTGAGGTAGCCAATGCCACGTCACCAAGAGTATTACAATACCAAATTTGCGTGGTCACTGGCAGGAGTAACGATAACTCTCATCATAATACAAAACTAGTGACGTATCGCTTCTTGCAGACTGGCCACAATAACAAATAATGTGAAACTCGGTGAGCAACCCTGACCAGTAACTATGACTCTCTTAAGGTATCGAATGCCTCGTCACCACGGTTATTGTATGAGTAATCTCGAGTAAAACCTGGCAGGAGTAACGATTAAGCTCTTAAGATACACAACTAGTGACATAACACTTCTGACAGGCTGGCCACAGTAACAAAATGATGGCAAATGGAGTAAGTAACTTGCAGGAATTGCTATGACCATCCTCAGGTAGCCAATGCCTCGATACCAAAAGTATTGCATCAGTAAATTCCAGTACTCACTGGCAGGAATAACGATAACTCTCTTATGATACACAACTAGTGACGTATCGCATCTGGCAGACTGTCACAGCAACAAAATAATGTAAAACGGTCTAAGAAACTGGCAGGAATAACTATGACACTCCTGAGGTAGCGAATGCACCATCACGTAAAGTATGGTATCAGTAAATTTGAGTACTCACTGCCAGGAGTAACGATAACTCTCTTACGATACACAGCTAGTGACGTATGGCTTGTGGCAGACTGGCCACAGTAACAGAATAATGTAAAATGTGGTTAGAAACTGGCAGGAATAACGATGACCCTCCTTAGTTAGCGAATGCAGCGTCACCAAGAGTATTACACCAGTAAATTCGAGTAGTCACTGGCAGGAGTAACGATAACTCTCTTACGATACACAATTAGTGACGTATCGCTCCTTGCAGACTGGCCACCGTAAAAAAATAAATAAAATATGGTAAGAAACTGGCAGGAATAACTATGACTTTCCTGAGGTAGCCAATGCCACGTCACCAAGAGTATTACAATACCAAATTTGCGTGGTCACTGGCAAGGAGTAACGATAACTCTCATCATAATACAAAACTAGTGACGTATCGCTTCTTGCAGACTGGCCACAATAACAAATAATGTGAAACTGGGTGAGCAACCCTGACCAGTAACTATGACTCTCTAAAGGTATCGAATGCCTCGTCACCACGGTTATTGTATGAGTAATCTCGAGTAAAACCTGGCAGGAGTAACGATTAAGCTCTTAAGATACACAACTAGTGACATAACACTTCTGACAAGCTGGCCACAGTAACAAAATGATGTCAAATGGAGTAAGTAACTTGCAGAAATTGCTATGACCATCCACAGGTAGCCAATGCCTCGATACCAAAAGTATTGCATCAGTAAATTCGAGTACTCACTGGCAGGAGTAACGATAACTCTCTTATGATACACAACTAGTGACGTATCGCATCTGGCAGACTGTCACAGCAACAAAATAATGTAAAACGGTGTAAGAAACTGGCAGGAATAACTATGACACTCCTGAGGTAGCGAATGCATCATCACGTAAAGTATGGTATCAGTAAACTTGAGTACTCACTGCCAGGAGTAACGATAACTCTCTTACGATACACAGCTAGTGACGTATGGCTTGTGGCAGACTGGCCACAGTAACAGAATAATGTAAAATGTGGTTAGAAACTGGCAGGAATAACGATGACCCTCCTTAGTTAGCGAATGCAGCGTCACCAAGAGTATTACACCAGTAAATTCGAGTAGTCACTGGCAGGAGTAACGATAACTCTCTTACGATACACAATTAGAGACGTATCGCTCCTTGCAGACTGGCCACCGTAAAAAAATAAATAAAATATGGTAAGAAACTGGCAGGAATAACTATGACTTTCCTGAGGTAGCCAATGCCACGTCACCAAGAGTATTACAATACCAAATTTGAGTGGTCACTGGCAGGAGTAACGATAACTCTCATCATAATACAAAACTAGTGACGTATCGCTTCTTGCAGACTGGCCACAATAACAAATAATGTGAAACTGGGTGAGCAACCCTGACCAGTAACTATGACTCTCTTAAGGTATCGAATGCCTCGTCACCACGGTTATTGTATGAGTAATCTCGAGTAAAACCTGGCAGGAGTAACGATTAAGCTCTTAAGATACACAACTAGTGACATAACACTTCTGACAGGCTGGCCACAGTAACAAAATGATGTCAAATGGAGTAAGTAACTTGCAGGAATTGCTATGACCATCCTCAGGTAGCCAATGCCTCGATACCAAAAGTATTGCATCAGTAAATTCGAGTACTCACTGGCAGGAGTAACGATAACTCTCTTATGATACACAACTAGTGACGTATCGCATCTGGCAGACTGTCACAGCAACAAAATAATGTAAAACGGTGTAAGAAACTGGCAGCAATAACTATGACACTCCTGAGGTAGCGAATGCATCATCACGTAAAGTATGGTATCAGTAAACTTGAGTACTCACTGCCAGGAGTAACGATAACTCTCTTACGATACACAGCTAGTGACGTATGGCTTGTGGCAGACTGGCCACAGTAACAGAATAATGTAAAATGTGGTTAGAAACTGGCAGGAATAACGATGACCCTCCTTAGTTAGCGAATGCAGCGTCACCAAGAGTATTACACCAGTAAATTCGAGTAGTCACTGGCAGGAGTAACGATAACTCTCTTACGATACACAATTAGTGACGTATCGCTCCTTGCAGACTGGCCACCGTAAAAAAATAAATAAAATATGGTAAGAAACTGGCAGGAATAACTATGACTTTCCGGAGGTAGCCAATGCCACGTCACCAAGAGTATTACAATACCAAATTTGCGTGGTCACTGGCAAGGAGTAACGATAACTCTCATCATAATACAAAACTAGTGACGTATCGCTTCTTGCAGACTGGCCACAATAACAAATAATGTGAAACTGGGTGAGCAACCCTGACCAGTAACTATGACTTTCTAAAGGTATCGAATGCCTCGTCACCACGGTTATTGTATGAGTAATCTCGAGTAAAACCTGGCAGGAGTAACGATTAAGCTCTTAAGATACACAACTAGTGACATAACACTTCTGACAGGCTGGCCACAGTAACAAAATGATGTCAAATGGAGTAAGTAACTTGCAGAAATTGCTATGACCATCCACAGGTAGCCAATGCCTCGATACCAAAAGTATTGCATCAGTAAATTCCAGTACTCACTGGCAGGAGTAACGATAACTCTCTTATGATACACAACTAGTGACGTATCGCATCTGGCAGACTGTCACAGCAACAAAATAATGTAAAACGGTGTAAGAAACTGGCAGGAATAACTATGACACTCCTGAGGTAGCGAATGCATCATCACGTAAAGTATGGTATCAGTAAATTTGAGTACTCACTGCCAGGAGTAACGATAACTCTCTTACGATACACAGCTAGTGACGTATGGCTTGTGGCAGACTGGCCACAGTAACAGAATAATGTAAAATGTGGTTAGAAACTGGCAGGAATAACGATGACCCTCCTTAGTTAGCGAATGCAGCGTCACCAAGAGTATTACACCAGTAAATTCGAGTAGTCACTGGCAGGAGTAACGATAACTCTCTTACGATACACAATTAGAGACGTATCGCTCCTTGCAGACTGGCCACCGTAAAAAAATAAATAAAATATGGTAAGAAACTGGCAGGAATAACTATGACTTTCCTGAGGTAGCCAATGCCACGTCACCAAGAGTATTACAATACCAAATTTGCGTGGTCACTGGCAAGGAGTAACTATAACTCTCATCATAATACAAAACTAGTGACGTATCACTTCTTGCAGACTGGCCACAATAACAAATAATGTGAAACTGGGTGAGCAACCCTGACCAGTAACTATGACTCTCTTAAGGTATCGAATGCCTCGTCACCACGGTTATTGTATGAGTAATCTCGAGTAAAACCTGGCAAGAGTAACGATTAAGCTCTTAAGATACACAACTAGTGACATAACACTTCTGACAGGCTGGCCACAGTAACAAAAGGATGTCAAATAGAGTAAGTAACTCGCAGGAATTGCTATGACCATCCTCAGGTAGCCAATGCCTCGATACCAAAAGTATTGCATCAGTAAATTCGAGTACTCACTGGCAGGAGTAACGATAACTCTCTTATGATACACAACTAGTGACGTATCGCATCTGGCAGACTGTCACAGCAACAAAATAATGTAAAACGGTGTAAGAAACTGGCAGGAATAACTATGACATTCCTGAGGTAGCGAATGCATCATCACGTAAAGTATGGTATCAGTAAATTTGAGTACTCACTGCCAGGAGTAACGATAACTCTCTTACGATACACAGCTAGTGACGTATGGCTTGTGGCAGACTGGCCACAGTAACAGAATAATGTAAAATGTGGTTAGAAACTGGCAGGAATAACGATGACCCTCCTTAGTTAGCGAATGCAGCGTCACCAAGAGTATTACACCAGTAAATTCGAGTAGTCACTGGCAGGAGTAACGATAACTCTCTTATGATACACAATTAGTGACGTATCGCTCCTTGCAGACTGGCCACCGTAAAAAAATAAATAAAATATGGTAAGAAACTGGCAGGAATAACTATGACTTTCCTGAGGTAGCCAATGCCACGTCACCAAGAGTATTACAATACCAAATTTGAGTGGTCACTGGCAGGAGTAACGATAACTCTCATCATAATACAAAACTAGTGACGTATCGCTTCTTGCAGACTGGCCACAATAACAAATAATGTGAAACTGGGTGAGCAACCCTGACCAGCAACTATGACTCTCTTAAGGTATCGAATGCCTCGTCACCACGGTTATTGTATGAGTAATCTCGAGTAAAACCTGGCAGGAGTAACGATTAAGCTCTGAAGATACACAACTAGTGACATAACACTTCTGACAGGCTGGCCACAGTAACAAAATGATGTCAAATGGAGTAAGTAACTTGCAGGAATTGCTATGACCATCCTCAGGTAGCCAATGCCTCGATACCAAAAGTATTGCATCAGTAAATTCCAGTACTCACTGGCAGGAGTAACGATAACTCTCTTATGATACACAACTAGTGACGTATCGCATCTGGCAGACTGTCACAGCAACAAAATAATGTAAAACGGTGTAAGAAACTGGCAGGAATAACTATGACACTCCTGAGGTAGCGAATGCATCATCACGTAAAGTATGGTATCAGTAAATTTGAGTACTCACTGCCAGGAGTAACGATAACTCTCTTACGATACACAGCTAGTGACGTATGGCTTGTGGCAGACTGGCCACAGTAACAGAATAATGTAAAATGTGGTTAGAAACTGGCAGGAATAACGATGACCCTCCTTAGTTAGCGAATGCAGCGTCACCAAGAGTATTACACCAGTAAATTCGAGTAGTCACTGGCAGGAGTAACGATAACTCTCTTACGATACACAATTAGTGACGTTTCGCTCCTTGCAGACTGGCCACCGTAAAAAAATAAATAAAATATGGTAAGAAACTGGCAGGAATAACTATGACTTTCCTGAGGCAGCCAATGCCACGTCACCAAGAGTATTACAATACAAAATTTGCGTGGTCACTGGCAAGGAGTAACGATAACTCTCATCATAATACAAAACTAGTGACGTATCGCTTCTTGCAGACTGGCCACAATAACAAATAATGTGAAACTGGGTGAGCAACCCTGACCAGTAACTATGACTCTCTAAAGGTATCGAATGCCTCGTCACCACGGTTATTGTATGAGTAATCTCGAGTAAAACCTGGCAGGAGTAACGATTAAGCTCTAAGATACACAACTAGTGACATAACCCTTCTGACAAGCTGGCCACAGTAACAAAATGATGTCAAATGGAGTAAGTAACTTGCAGAAATTGCTATGACCATCCACAGGTAGCCAATGCCTCGATACCAAAAGTATTGCATCAGTAAATTCGAGTACTCACTGGCAGGAGTAACGATAACTCTCTTATGATACACAACTAGTGACGTATCGCATCTGGCAGACTGTCACAGCAACAAAATAATGTAAAACGGTGTAAGAAACTGGCAGGAATAACTATGACACTCCTGAGGTAGCGAATGCATCATCACGTAAAGTATGGTATCAGTAAACTTGAGTACTCACTGCCAGGAGTAACGATAACTCTCTTACGATACACAGCTAGTGACGTATGGCTTTAGGCAGACTGGCCACAGTAACAGAATAATGTAAAATGTGGTTAGAAACTGGCAGGAATAACGATGACCCTCCTTAGTTAGCGAATGCAGCGTCACCAAGAGTATTACACCAGTAAATTCGAGTAGTCACTGGCAGGAGTAACGATAACTCTCTTACGATACACAATTAGAGACGTATCGCTCCTTGCAGACTGGCCACCGTAAAAAAATTAATAAAATATGGTAAGAAACTGGCAGGAATAACTATGACTTTCCTGAGGTAGCCAATGCCACGTCACCAAGAGTATTACAATACCAAATTTGCGTGGTCACTGGCAAGGAGTAACTATAACTCTCATCATAATACAAAACTAGTGACGTATCACTTCTTGCAGACTGGCCACAATAACAATAATGTGAAACTGGGTGAGCAACCCTGACCAGTAACTATGACTCTCTTAAGGTATCGAATGCCTCGTCACCACGGTTATTGTATGAGTAATCTCGAGTAAAACCTCGCAAGAGTAACGATTAAGCTCTTAAGATACACAACTAGTGACATAACACTTCTGACAGGCTGGCCACAGTAACAAAAGGATGTCAAATGGAGTAAGTAACTCGCAGGAATTGCTATGACCATCCTCAGGTAGCCAATGCCTCGATACCAAAAGTATTGCATCAGTAAATTCGAGTACTCACTGGCAGGAGTAACGATAACTCTCTTATGATACACAACTAGTGACGTATCGCATCTGGCAGACTGTCACAGCTACAAAATAATGTAAAACGGTGTAAGAAACTGGCAGGAATAACTATGACATTCCTGAGGTAGCGAATGCATCATCACGTAAAGTATGGTATCAGTAAATTTGAGTACTCACTGCCAGGAGTAACGATAACTCTCTTACGATACACAGCTAGTGACGTATGGCTTGTGGCAGACTGGCCACAGTAACAGAATAATGTAAAATGTGGTTAGAAACTGGCAGGAATAACGATGACCCTCCTTAGTTAGCGAATGCAGCGTCACCAAGAGTATTACACCAGTAAATTCGAGTAGTCACTGGCAGGAGTAACGATAACTCTCTTACGATACACAATTAGTGACGTATCGCTCCTTGCAGACTGGCCACCGTAAAAAAATAAATAAAATATGGTAAGAAACTGGCAGGAATAACTATGACTTTCCTGAGGTAGCCAATGCCACGTCACCAAGAGTATTACAATACCAAATTTGCGTGGTCACTGGCAATGAGTAACGATAACTCTCATCATAATACAAAACTAGTGACGTATCGCTTCTTGCAGACTGGCCACAATAACAAATAATGTGAAACTGGGTGAGCAACCCTGACCAGTAACTATGACTTTCTAAAGGTATCGAATGCCTCGTCACCACAGTTATTGTATGAGTAATCTCGAGTAAAACCTGGCAGGAGTAACGATTAAGCTCTTAAGATACACAACTAGTGACATAACACTTCTGACAGGCTGGCCACAGTAACAAAATGATGTCAAATGGAGTAAGTAACTTGCAGAAATTGCTATGACCATCCACAGGTAGCCAATGCCTCGATACCAAAAGTATTGCATCAGTAAATTCGAGTACTCACTGGCAGGAGTAACGATAACTCTCTTATGATACACAACTAGTGACGTATCGCATCTGGCAGACTGTCACAGCAACAAAATAATGTAAAACGGTGTAAGAAACTGGCAGGAATAACTATGACACTCCTGAGGTAGCGAATGCATGATCACGTAAAGTATGGTATCAGTAAACTTGAGTACTCACTGCCAGGAGTAACGATAACTCTCTTACGATACACAGCTAGTGACGTATGGCTTGTGGCAGACTGGCCACAGTAACAGAATAATGTAAAATGTGGTTAGAAACTAGCAGGAATAACGATGACCCTCCTTAGTTAGCGAATGCAGCGTCACCAAGAGTATTACACCAGTAAATTCGAGTAGTCACTGGCAGGAGTAACGATAACTCTCTTACGATACACAATTAGTGACGTATCGCTCCTTGCAGACTGGCCACCGTAAAAAAATAAATAAAATATGGTAAGAAACTGGCAGGAATAACTATGACTTTCCTGAGGTAGCCAATGCCACGTCACCAAGAGTATTACAATACCAAATTTGCGTGGTCACTGGCAAGGAGTAACGATAACTCTCATCATAATACAAAACTAGTGACGTATCGCTTCTTGCAGACTGGCCACAATAACAAATAATGTGAAACTGGGTGAGCAACCCTGACCAGTAACTATGACTCTCTTAAGGTATCGAATGCCTCGTCACCACGGTTATTGTATGAGTAATCTCGAGTAAAACCTGGCAGGAGTAACGATTAAGCTCTTAAGATTCACAACTAGTGACATAACACTTCTGACAGGCTGGCCACAGTAACAAAATGATGTCAAATGGAGTAAGTAACTTGCAGGAATTGCTATGACCATCCTCAGGTAGCCAATGCCTCGATACCAAAAGTATTGCATCAGTAAATTCCAGTACTCACTGGCAGGAGTAACGATAACTCTCTTATGATACACAACTAGTGACGTATCGCATCTGGCAGACTGTCACAGCAACAAAATAATGTAAAACGGTGTAAGAAACTGGCAGGAATAACTATGACACTCCTGAGGTAGCGAATGCATCATCACGTAAAGTATGGTATCAGTAAATTTGAGTACTCACTGCCAGGAGTAACGATAACTCTCTTACGATACACAGCTAGTGACGTATGGCTTGTGGCAGACTGGCCACAGTAACAGAATAATGTAAAATGTGGTTAGAAACTGGCAGGAATAACGATGACCCTCCTTAGTTAGCGAATGCAGCGTCACCAAGACTATTACACCAGTAAATTCGAGTAGTCACTGGCAGGAGTAACGATAACTCTCTTACGATACACAATTAGTGACGTTTCGCTCCTTGCAGACTGGCCACCGTAAAAAAATAAATAAAATATGGTAAGAAACTGGCAGGAATAACTATGACTTTCCTGAGGTAGCCAATGCCACGTCACCAAGAGTATTACAATACCAAATTTGCGTGGTCACTGGCAAGGAGTAACGATAACTCTCATCATAATACAAAACTAGTGACGTATCGCTTCTTGCAGACTGGCCACAATAACAAATAATGTGAAACTGGGTGAGCAACCCTGACCAGTAACTATGACTCCCTAAAGGTATCGAATGCCTCGTCACCACGGTTATTGTATGAGTAATCTCGAGTAAAACCTGGCAGGAGTAACGATTAAGCTCTTAAGATACACAACTAGTGACATAACCCTTCTGACAAGCTGGCCACAGTAACAAAATGATGTCAAATGGAGTAAGTAACTTGCAGAAATTGCTATGACCATCCACAGGTAGCCAATGCCTCGATACCAAAAGTATTGCATCAGTAAATTCGAGTACTCACTGGCAGGAGTAATGATAACTCTCTTATGATACACAACTAGTGACGTATCGCATCTGGCAGACTGTCACAGCAACAAAATAATGTAAAACGGTGTAAGAAACTGGCAGGAATAACTATGACACTCCTGAGGTAGCGAATGCATCATCACGTAAAGTATGGTATCAGTAAACTTGAGTACTCACTGCCAGGAGTAACGATAACTCTCTTACGATACACAGCTAGTGACGTATGGCTTGTGGCAGACTGGCCACAGTAACAGAATAATGTAAAATGTGGTTAGAAACTGGCAGGAATAACGATGACCCTCCTTAGTTAGCGAATGCAGCGTCACCAAGAGTATTACACCAGTAAATTCGAGTAGTCACTGGCAGGAGTAAAGATAACTCTCTTACGATACACAATTAGAGACGTATCGCTCCTTGCAGACTGGCCACCGTAAAAAAATAAATAAAATATGGTAAGAAACTGGCAGGAATAACTATGACTTTCCTGAGGTAGCCAATGCCACGTCACCAAGAGTATTACAATACCAAATTTGAGTGGTCACTGGCAGGAGTAACGATAACTCTCATCATAATACAAAACTAGTGACGTATCGCTTCTTGCAGACTGGCCACAATAACAAATAATGTGAAACTGGGTGAGCAACCCTGACCAGTAACTATGACTCTCTTAAGGTATCGAATGCCTCGTCACCACGGTTATTGTATGAGTAATCTCGAGTAAAACCTGGCAGGAGTAACGATTAAGCTCTTAAGATACACAACTAGTGACATAACACTTCTGACAGGCTGGCCACAGTAACAAAATGATGTCAAATGGAGTAAGTAACTTGCAGGAATTGCTATGACCATCCTCAGGTAGCCAATGCCTCGATACCAAAAGTATTGCATCAGTAAATTCGAGTACTCACTGGCAGGAGTAACGATAACTCTCTTATGATACACAACTAGTGACGTATCGCATCTGGCAGACTGTCACAGCAACAAAATAATGTAAAACGGTGTAAGAAACTGGCAGGAATAACTATGACACTCCTGAGGTAGCGAATGCATCATCACGTAAAGTATGGTATCAGTAAACTTGAGTACTCACTGCCAGGAGTAACGATAACTCTCTTACGATACACAGCTAGTGACGTATGGCTTGTGGCAGACTGGCCACAGTAACAGAATAATGTAAAATGTGGTTAGAAACTGGCAGGAATAACGATGACCCTCCTTAGTTAGCGAATGCAGCGTCACCAAGAGTATTACACCAGTAAATTCGAGTAGTCACTGGCAGGAGTAACGATAACTTTCTTACGATACACAATTAGTGACGTATCGCTCCTTGCAGACTGGCCACCGTAAAAAAATAAATAAAATATGGTAAGAAACTGGCAGGAATAACTATGACTTTCCTGAGGTAGCCAATGCCACGTCACCAAGAGTATTACAATACCAAATTTGCGTGGTCACTGGCAAGGAGTAACGATAACTCTCATCATAATACAAAACTAGTGACGTATCGCTTCTTGCAGACTGGCCACAATAACAAATAATGTGAAACTGGGTGAGCAACCCTGACCAGTAACTATGACTTTCTAAAGGTATCGAATGCCTCGTCACCACAGTTATTGTATGAGTAATCTCGAGTAAAACCTGGCAGGAGTAACGATTAAGCTCTTAAGATACACAACTAGTGACATAACACTTCTGACAGGCTGGCCACAGTAACAAAATGATGTCAAATGGAGTAAGTAACTTGCAGAAATTGCTATGACCATCCACAGGTAGCCAATGCCTCGATACCAAAAGTATTGCATCAGTAAATTCGAGTACTCACTGGCAGGAGTAACGATAACTCTCTTATGATACACAACTAGTGACGTATCGCATCTGGCAGACTGTCACAGCAACAAGATAATGTAAAACGGTGTAAGAAACTGGCAGGAATAACTATGACACTCCTGAGGTAGCGAATGCATCATCACGTAAAGTATGGTATCAGTAAACTTGAGTACTCACTGCCAGGAGTAACGATAACTCTCTTACGATACACAGCTAGTGACGTATGGCTTGTTGCAGACTGGCCACAGTAACAGAATAATGTAAAATGTGGTTAGAAACTAGCAGGAATAACGATGACCCTCCTTAGTTAGCGAATGCAGCGTCACCAAGAGTATTACACCAGTAAATTCGAGTAGTCACTGGCAGGAGTAACGATAACTCTCTTACGATACACAATTAGTGACGTATCGCTCCTTGCAGCCTGGCCACCGTAAAAAAATAAATAAAATATGGTAAGAAACTGGCAGGAATAACTATGACTTTCCTGAGGTAGCCAATGCCACGTCACCAAGAGTATTACAATACCAAATTTGCGTGGTCACTGGCAAGGAGTAACGATAACTCTCATCATAATACAAAACTAGTGACGTATCGCTTCTTGCAGACTGGCCACATTAACAAATAATGTGAAACTGGGTGAGCAACCCTGACCAGTAACTATGACTTTCTAAAGGTATCGAATGCCTCGTCACCACAGTTATTGTATGATTATTCTCGAGTAAAACCTGGCAGGAGTAACGATTAAGCTCTTAAGATACACAACTAGTGACATAACACTTCTGACAGGCTGGCCACAGTAACAAAATGATGTCAAATGGAGTAAGTAACTTGCAGAAATTGCTATGACCATCCTCAGGTAGCCAATGCCTCGATACCAAAAGTATTGCATCAGTAAATTCGAGTACTCACTGGCAGGAGTAACGATAACTCTCTTATGATACACAACTAGTGACGTATCGCATCTGGCAGACTGTCACAGCAACAAAATAATGTAAAACGGTGTAAGAAACTGGCAGGAATAACTATGACACTCCTGAGGTAGCGAATGCATCATCACGTAAAGTATGGTATCAGTAAATTTGAGTACTCACTGCCAGGAGTAACGATAACTCTCTTACGATACACAGCTAGTGACGTATGGCTTGTGGCAGACTGGCCACAGTAACAGAATAATGTAAAATGTGGTTAGAAACTGGCAGGAATAACGATGACCCTCCTTAGTTAGCGAATGCAGCGTCACCAAAAGTATTACACCAGTAAATTCGAGTAGTCACTGGCAGGAGTAACGATAACTCTCTTACGATACACAATTAGAGACGTATCGCTCCTTGCAGACTGGCCACCGTAAAAAAATAAATAAAATATGGTAAGAAACTGGCAGGAATAACTATGACTTTCCTGAGGTAGCCAATGCCACGTCACCAAGAGTATTACAATACCAAATTTGCGTGGTCACTGGCAAGGAGTAACTATAACTCTCATCATAATACAAAACTAGTGACGTATCACTTCTTGCAGACTGGCCACAATAACAAATAATGTGAAACTGGGTGAGCAACCCTGACCAGTAACTATGACTCTCTTAAGGTATCGAATGCCTCGTCACCACGGTTATTGTATGAGTAATCTCGAGTAAAACCTGGCAAGAGTAACGATTAAGCTCTTAAGATACACAACTAGTGACATAACACTTCTGACAGGCTGGCCACAGTAACAAAAGGATGTCAAATGGAGTAAGTAACTCGCAGGAATTGCTATGACCATCCTCAGGTAGCCAATGCCTCGATACCAAAAGTATTGCATCAGTAAATTCGAGTACTCACTGGCAGGAGTAACGATAACTCTCTTATGATACACAACTAGTGACGTATCGCATCTGGCAGACTGTCACAGCAACAAAATAATGTAAAACGGTGTAAGAAACTGGCAGGAATAACTATGACATTCCTGAGGTAGCGAATGCATCATCACGTAAAGTATGGTATCAGTAAATTTGAGTACTCACTGCCAGGAGTAACGATAACTCTCTTACGATACACAGCTAGTGACGTATGGCTTGTGGCAGACTGGCCACAGTAACAGAATAATGTAAAATGTGGTTAGAAACTGGCAGGAATAACGATGACCCTCCTTAGTTAGCGAATGCAGCGTCACCAAGAGTATTACACCAGTAAATTCGAGTAGTCACTGGCAGGAGTAACGATAACTCTCTTATGATACACAATTAGTGACGTATCGCTCCTTGCAGACTGGCCACCGTAAAAAAATAAATAAAATATGGTAAGAAACTGGCAGGAATAACTATGACTTTCCTGAGGTAGCCAATGCCACGTCACCAAGAGTATTACAATACCAAATTTGAGTGGTCACTGGCAGGAGTAACGATAACTCTCATCATAATACAAAACTAGTGACGTATCGCTTCTTGCAGACTGGCCACAATAACAAATAATGTGAAACTGGGTGAGCAACCCTGACCAGTAACTATGACTCTCTTAAGGTATCGAATGCCTCGTCACCACGGTTATTGTATGAGTAATCTCGAGTAAAACCTGGCAGGAGTAACGATTAAGCTCTTAAGATACACAACTAGTGACATAACACTTCTGACAGGCTGGCCACAGTAACAAAATGATGTCAAATGGAGTAAGTAACTTGCAGGAATTGCTATGACCATCCTCAGGTAGCCAATGCCTCGATACCAAAAGTATTGCATCAGTAAATTCCAGTACTCACTGGCAGGAGTAACGATAACTCTCTTATGATACACAACTAGTGACGTATCGCATCTGGCAGACTGTCACAGCAACAAAATAATGTAAAACGGTGTAAGAAACTGGCAGGAATAACTATGACACTCCTGAGGTAGCGAATGCATCATCACGTAAAGTATGGTATCAGTAAATTTGAGTACTCACTGCCAGGAGTAACGATAACTCTCTTACGATACACAGCTAGTGACGTATGGCTTGTGGCAGACTGGCCACAGTAACAGAATAATGTAAAATGTGGTTAGAAACTGGCAGGAATAACGATGACCCTCCTTAGTTAGCGAATGCAGCGTCACCAAGAGTATTACACCAGTAAATTCGAGTAGTCACTGGCAGGAGTAACGATAACTCTCTTACGATACACAATTAGTGACGTTTCGCTCCTTGCAGACTGGCCACCGTAAAAAAATAAATAAAATATGGTAAGAAACTGGCAGGAATAACTATGACTTTCCTGAGGTAGCCAATGCCACGTCACCAAGAGTATTACAATACAAAATTTGCGTGGTCACTGGCAAGGAGTAACGATAACTCTCATCATAATACAAAACTAGTGACGTATCGCTTCTTGCAGACTGGCCACAATAACAAATAATGTGAAACTGGGTGAGCAACCCTGACCAGTAACTATGACTCTCTAAAGGTATCGAATGCCTCGTCACCACGGTCATTGTATGAGTAATCTCGAGTAAAACCTGGCAGGAGTAACGATTAAGCTCTTAAGATACACAACTAGTGACATAACCCTTCTGACAAGCTGGCCACAGTAACAAAATGATGTCAAATGGAGTAAGTAACTTGCAGAAATTGCTATGACCATCCACAGGTAGCCAATGCCTCGATACCAAAACTATTGCATCAGTAAATTCGAGTACTCACTGGCAGGAGTAACGATAACTCTCTTATGATACACAACTAGTGACGTATCGCATCTGGCAGACTGTCACAGCAACAAAATAATGTAAAACGGTGTAAGAAACTGGCAGGAATAACTATGACACTCCTGAGGTAGCGAATGCATCATCACGTAAAGTATGGTATCAGTAAACTTGAGTACTCACTGCCAGGAGTAACGATAACTCTCTTACGATACACAGCTAGTGACGTATGGCTTGTGGCAGACTGGCCACAGTAACAGAATAATGTAAAATGTGGTTAGAAACTGGCAGGAATAACGATGACCCTCCTTAGTTAGCGAATGCAGCGTCACCAAGAGTATTACACCAGTAAATTCGAGTAGTCACTGGCAGGAGTAACGATAACTCTCTTACGATACACAATTAGTGACGTATCGCTCCTTGCAGACTGGCCACCGTAAAAAAATAAATAAAATATGGTAAGAAACTGGCAGGAATAACTATGACTTTCCTGAGGTAGCCAATGCCACGTCACCAAGAGTATTACAATACCAAATTTGCGTGGTCACTGGCAAGGAGTAACGATAACTCTCATCATAATACAAAACTAGTGACGTATCGCTTCTTGCAGACTGGCCACAATAACAAATAATGTGAAACTGGGTGAGCAACCCTGACCAGTAACTATGACTTTCTAAAGGTATCGAATGCCTCGTCACCACAGTTATTGTATGAGTAATCTCGAGTAAAACCTGGCAAGAGTAACAATTAAGCTCTTAAGATACACAACTAGTGACATAACACTTCTGACAGGCTGGCCACAGTAACAAAAGGATGTCAAATGGAGTAAGTAACTCGCAGGAATTGCTATGACCATCCTCAGGTAGCCAATGCCTCGATACCAAAAGTATTGCATCAGTAAATTCGAGTACTCACTGGCAGGAGTAACGATAACTCTCTTATGATACACAACTAGTGACGTATCGCATCTGGCAGACTGTCACAGCAACAAAATAATGTAAAACGGTGTAAGAAACTGGCAGGAATAACTATGACATTCCTGAGGTAGCGAATGCATCATCACGTAAAGTATGGTATCAGTAAATTTGAGTACTCACTGCCAGGAGTAACGATAACTCTCTTACGATACACAGCTAGTGACGTATGGCTTGTGGCAGACTGGCCACAGTAACAGAATAATGTAAAATGTGGTTAGAAACTGGCAGGAATAACGATGACCCTCCTTAGTTAGCGAATGCAGCGTCACCAAGAGTATTACACCAGTAAATTCGAGTAGTCACTGGCAGGAGTAACGATAACTCTCTTACGATACACAATTAGAGACGTATCGCTCCTTGCAGACTGGCCACCGTAAAAAATAAATAAAATATGGTAAGAAACTGGCAGGAATAACTATGACTTTCCTGAGGTAGCCAATGCCACGTCACCAAGAGTATTACAATACCAAATTTGAGTGGTCACTGGCAGGAGTAACGATAACTCTCATCATAATACAAAACTAGTGACGTATCGCTTCTTGCAGACTGGCCACAATAACAAATAATGTGAAACTGGGTGAGCAACCCTGACCAGTAACTATGACTCTCTTAAGGTATCGAATGCCTCGTCACCACGGTTATTGTATGAGTAATCTCGAGTAAAACCTGGCAGGAGTAACGATTAAGCTCTTAAGATACACAACTAGTGACATAACTCTTCTGACAGGCTGGCCGCAGTAACAAAATGATGTCAAATGGAGTAAGTAACTTGCAGGAATTGCTATGACCATCCTCAGGTAGCCAATGCCTCGATACCAAAAGTATTGCATCAGTAAATTCGAGTACTCACTGGCAGGAGTAACGATAACTCTCTTATGATACACAACTAGTGACGTATCGCATCTGGCAGACTGTCACAGCAACAAAATAATGTAAAACGGTGTAAGAAACTGGCAGGAATAACTATGACACTCCTGAGGTAGCGAATGCATCATCACGTAAAGTATGGTATCAGTAAACTTGAGTACTCACTGCCAGGAGTAACGATAACTCTCTTACGATACACAGCTAGTGACGTATGGCTTGTGGCAGACTGGCCACAGTAACAGAATAATGTAAAATGTGGTTAGAAACTGGCAGGAATAACGATGACCCTCCTTAGTTAGCGAATGCAGCGTCACCAAGAGTATTACACCAGTAAATTCGAGTAGTCACTGGCAGGAGTAACGATAACTCTCTTACGATACACAATTAGAGACGTATCGCTCCTTGCAGACTGGCCACCGTAAAAAAATTAATAAAATATGGTAAGAAACTGGCAGGAATAACTATGACTTTCCTGAGGTAGCCAATGCCACGTCACCAAGAGTATTACAATACCAAATTTGCGTGGTCACTGGCAAGGAGTAACTATAACTCTCATCATAATACAAAACTAGTGACGTATCACTTCTTGCAGACTGGCCACAATAACAAATAATGTGAAACTGGGTGAGCAACCCTGACCAGTAACTTTGACTCTCTTAAGGTATCGAATGCCTCGTCACCACGGTTATTGTATGAGTAATCTCGAGTAAAACCTGGCAAGAGTAACGATTAAGCTCTTAAGATACACAACTAGTGACATAACACTTCTGACAGGCTGGCCACAGTAACAAAATGATGTCAAATGGAGTATGTAACTCGCAGGAATTGCTATGACCATCCTCAGGTAGCCAATGCCTCGATACCAAAAGTATTGCATCAGTAAATTCGAGTACTCACTGGCAGGAGTAACGATAACTCTCTTATGATACACAACTAGTGACGTATCGCATCTGGCAGACTGTCACAGCAACAAAATAATGTAAAACGGTGTAAGAAACTGGCAGGAATAACTATGACACTCCTGAGGTAGCGAATGCATCATCACGTAATGTATGGTATCAGTAAACTTGAGTACTCACTGCCAGGAGTAACGATAACTCTCTTACGATACACAGCTAGTGACGTATGGCTTGTGGCAGACTGGCCACAGTAACAGAATAATGTAAAATGTGGTTAGAAACTGGCAGGAATAACGATGACCCTCCTTAGTTAGCGAATGCAGCGTCACCAAGAGCATTACACCAGTAAATTCGAGTAGTCACTGGCAGGAGTAACGATAACTCACTTACGATACACAATTAGAGACGTATCGCTCCTTGCAGTCTGGCCACCGTAAAAAAATAAATAAAATATGGTAAGAAACTGGCAGGAATAACTATGACTTTCCTGAGGTAGCCAATGCCACGTCACCAAGAGTATTACAATACAAAATTTGCGTGGTCACTGGCAAGGAGTAACTATAACCCTCATCATAATACAAAACTAGTGACGTATCACTTCTTGCAGACTGGCCACAATAACAAATAATGTGAAACTGGGGGAGCAACCCTGACCAGTAACTATGACTCTCTTAAGGTATCGAATGCCTCGTCACCACGCTTATTGTATGAGTAATCTCGAGTAAAACCTGGCAAGAGTAACGATTAAGCTCTTAAGATACACAACTAGTGACATAACACTTCTGACAGGCTGGCCACAGTAACAAAAGGATGTCAAATGGAGTAAGTAACTCGCAGGAATTGCTATGACCATCCTCAGGTAGCCAATGCCTCGATACCAAAAGTATTGCATCAGTAAATTCGAGTACTCACTGGCAGGAGTAACGGTAACTCTCTTATGATACACAACTAGTGACGTATCGCATCTGGCAGACTGTCACAGCAACAAAATAATGTAAAACGGTGTAAGAAACTGGCAGGAATAACTATGACATTCCTGAGGTAGCGAATGCATCATCACGTAAAGTATGGTATCAGTAAATTTGAGTACTCACTGCCAGGAGTAACGATAACTCTCTTACGATACACAGCTAGTGACGTATGGCTTGTGGCAGACTGGCCACAGTAACAGAATAATGTAAAATGTGGTTAGAAACTGGCAGGAATAACGATGACCCTCCTTAGTTAGCGAATGCAGCGTCACCAAGAGTATTACACCAGTAAATTCGAGTAGTCACTGGCAGGAGTAACGATAACTCTCTTACGATACACAATTAGAGACGTATCGCTCCTTGCAGACTGGCCACCGTAAAAAAATAAATAAAATATGGTAAGAAACTGGCAGGAATAACTATGACTTTCCTGAGGTAGCCAATGCCACGTCACCAAGAGTATTACAATACCAAATTTGAGTGGTCACTGGCAGGAGTAACGATAACTCTCATCATAATACAAAACTAGTGACGTATCACTTCTTGCAGACTGGCCACAATAACAAATAATGTGAAACTGGGTGAGCAACCCTGACCAGTAACTTTGACTCTCTTAAGGTATCGAATGCCTCGTCACCACGGTTATTGTATGAGTAATCTCGAGTAAAACCTGGCAAGAGTAATGATTAAGCTCTTAAGATGCACAACTAGTGACATAACACTTCTGACAGGCTGGCCACAGTAACAAAATGATGTCAAATGGAGTAAGTAACTCGCAGGAATTGCTATGACCATCCTCAGGTAGCCAATGCCTCGATACCAAAAGTATTGCATCAGTAAATTCGAGTACTCACTGGCAGGAGTAACGATAACTCTCTTATGATACACAACTAGTGACGTATCGCATCTGGCAGACTGTCACAGCAACAAAATAATGTAAAACGGTGTAAGAAACTGGCAGGAATAACTATGACATTCCTGAGGTAGCGAATGCATCATCACGTAAAGTATGGTATCAGTAAATTTGAGTACTCACTGCCAGGAGTAACGATAACTCTCTTACGATACACAGCTAGTGACGTATGGCTTGTGGCAGACTGGCCACAGTAACAGAATAATGTAAAATGTGGTTAGAAACTGGCAGGAATAACGATGACCCTCCTTAGTTAGCGAATGCAGCGTCACCAAGAGTATTACACCAGTAAATTCGAGTAGTCACTGGCAGGAGTAACGATAACTCTCTTACGATACACAATTAGTGACGTATCGCTCCTTGCAGACTGGCCACCGTAAAAAAATAAATAAAATATGGTAAGAAACTGGCAGGAATAACTATGACTTTCCTGAGGTAGCCAATTCCACGTCACCAAGAGTATTACAATACCAAATTTGAGTGGTCACTGGCAGGAGTAACGATAACTCTCATCATAATTCAAAACTAGTGACGTATCGCTTCTTGCACACTGGCCACAATAACAAATAATGTGAAACTGGGCGAGCAACCCTGACCAGTAACTATGACTCTCTTAAGGTATCGAATGCCTCGTCACCACGGTTATTGTATGAGTAATCTCGAGTAAAACCTGGCAGGAGTAACGATTAAGCTCTTAAGATACACAACTAGTGACATAACACTTCTGACAGGCTGGCCACAGTAACAAAATGATGTCAAATGGAGTAAGTAACTTGCAGGAATTGCTATGACCATCCTCAGGTAGCCAATGCCTCGATACCAAAAGTATTGCATCAGTAAATTCGAGTACTCACTGGCAGGAGTAACGATAACTCTCTTATGATACACAACTAGTGACGTATCGCATCTGGCAGACTGTCACAGCAACAAAATAATGTAAAACGGTGTAAGAAACTGGCAGGAATAACTATGACACTCCTGAGGTAGCGAATGCATCATCACGTAAAGTATGGTATCAGTAAATTTGAGTACTCACTGCCAGGAGTAACGATAACTCTCTTACGATACACAGCTAGTGACGTATGGCTTGTGGCAGACTGGCCACAGTAACAGAATAATGTAAAATGTGGTTAGAAACAAGCAGGAATAACGATGACCCTCCTTAGTTAGCGATTGCAGCGTCACCAAGAGTATTACACCAGTAAATTCGAGTAGTCACTGGCAGGAGTAACGATAACTCTCTTACGATACACAATTAGTGACGTTTCGCTCCTTGCAGACTGGCCACCGTAAAAAAATAAATAAAATATGGTAAGAAACTGGCAGGAATAACTATGACTTTCCTGAGGTAGCCAATGCCACGTCACCAAGAGTATTACAATACCAAATTTGCGTGGTCACTGGCAAGGAGTAACGATAACTCTCATCATAATACAAAACTAGTGACGTATCGCTTCTTGCAGACTGGCCACAATAACAAATAATGTGAAACTGGGTGAGCAACCCTGACCAGTAACTATGACTTTCTAAAGGTATCGAATGCCTCGTCACCACAGTTATTGTATGAGTAATCTCGAGTAAAACCTGGCAGGAGTAACGATTAAGCTCTTAAGATGCACAACTAGTGACATAACACTTCTGACAGGCTGGCCACAGTAACAAAATGATGTCAAATGGAGTAAGTAACTTGCAGGAATTGCTATGACCATCCTCAGGTAGCCAATGCCTCGATACCAAAAGTATTGCATCAGTAAATTCGAGTACTCACTGGCAGGAGTAACGATAACTCTCTTATGATACACAACTAGTGACGTATCGCATCTGGCAGACTGTCACAGCAACAAAATAATGTAAAACGGTGTAAGAAACTGGCAGGAATAACTATGACACTCCTGAGGTAGCGAATGCATCATCACGTAAAGTATGGTATCAGTAAATTTGAGTACTCACTGCCAGGAGTAACGATAACTCTCTTACGATACACAGCTAGTGACGTATGGCTTGTGGCAGACTGGCCACAGTAACAGAATAATGTAAAATGTGGTTAGAAACTAGCAGGAATAACGATGACCCTCCTTAGTTAGCGATTGCAGCGTCACCAAGAGTATTACACCAGTAAATTCGAGTAGTCACTGGCAGGAGTAACGATAACTCTCTTACGATACACAATTAGTGACGTATCGCTCCTTGCAGACTGGCCACCGTAAAAAAATAAATAAAATATGGTAAGAAACTGGCAAGAATAACTATGACTTTCCTGAGGTAGCCAATGCCACGTCACCAAGAGTATTACAATACCAAATTTGCGTGGTCACTGGCAAGGAGTAACGATAACTCTCATCATAATACAAAACTAGAGACGTATCGCTTCTTGCAGACTGGCCACAATAACAAATAATGTGAAACTGGGTGAGCAACCCTGACCAGTAACTATGACTTTCTAAAGGTATCGAATGCCTCGTCACCACAGTTATTGTATGAGTAATCTCGAGTAAAACCTGGCAGGAGTAACGATTAAGCTCTTAAGATGCACAACTAGTGACATAACACTTCTGACAGGCTGGCCACAGTAACAAAATGATGTCAAATGGAGTAAGTAACTTGCAGGAATTGCTATGACCATCCTCAGGTAGCCAATGCCTCGATACCAAAAGTATTGCATCAGTAAATTCGAGTACTCACTGGCAGGAGTAACGATAACTCTCTTATGATACACAACTAGTGACGTATCGCATCTGGCAGACTGTCACAGCAACAAAATAATGTAAAACGGTGTAAGAAACTGGCAGGAATAACTATGACACTCCTGAGGTAGCGAATGCATCATCACGTAAAGTATGGTATCAGTAAATTTGAGTACTCACTGCCAGGAGTAACGATAACTCTCTTACGATACACAGCTAGTGACGTATGGCTTGTGGCAGACTGGCCACAGTAACAGAATAATGTAAAATGTGGTTAGAAACTGGCAGGAATAACGATGACCCTCCTTAATTAGCGAATGCAGCGTCACCAAGAGTATTACACCAGTAAATTCGAGTAGTCACTGGCAGGAGTAACGATAACTCTCTTACGATACACAATTAGAGACGTATCGCTCCTTGCAGACTGGCCACCGTAAAAAAATAAATAAAATATGGTAAGAAACTGGCAGGAATAATTATGACTTTCCTGAGGTAGCCAATGCCACGTCACCAAGAGTATTACAATACCAAATTTGCGTGGTCACTGGCAAGGAGTAACTATAACTCTCATCATAATACAAAACTAGAGACGTATCGCTTCTTGCAGACTGGCCACAATAACAAATAATGTGAAACTGGGTGAACAACCCTGACCAGTAACTATGACTCTCTTAAGGTATCGAATGCCTCGTCACCACGGTTATTGTATGAGTAATCTCGAGTAAAACCTGGCAGGAGTAACGATTAAGCTCTTAAGATTCACAACTAGTGACATAACACTTCTGACAGGCTGGCCACAGTAACAAAATGATGTCAAATGGAGTAAGTAACTCGCAGGAATTGCTATGACCATCCTCAGGTAGCCAATGCCTCGATACCAAAAGTATTGCATCAGTAAATTCGAGTACTCACTGGCAGGAGTAACGATAACTCTCTTATGATACATGACTAGTGACGTATCGCATCTGGCAGACTGTCACAGCAACAAAATAATGTAAAACGGTGTAAGAAACTGGCAGGAATAACTATGACATTCCTGAGGTAGCGAATGCATCATCACGTAAAGTATGGTATCAGTAAATTTGAGTACTCACTGCCAGGAGTAACGATAACTCTCTTACGATACACAGCTAGTGACGTATGGCTTGTGGCAGACTGGCCACAGTAACAGAATAATGTAAAATGTGGTTAGAAACTGGCAGGAATAACGATGACCCTCCTTAGTTAGCGAATGCAGCGTCACCAAGAGTATTACACCAGTAAATTCGAGTAGTCACTGGCAGGAGTAACGATAACTCTCTTACGATACACAATTAGTGACGTATCGCTCCTTGCAGACTGGCCACCGTAAAAAAATAAATAAAATATGGTAAGAAACTGGCAGGAATAACTATGACTTTCCTGAGGTAGCCAATGCCACGTCACCAAGAGTATTACAATACCAAATTTGAGTGGTCACTGGCAGGAGTAACGATAACTCTCATCATAATTCAAAACTAGTGACGTATCGCTTCTTGCAGACTGGCCACAATAACAAATAATGTGAAACTGGGTGAACAACCCTGACCAGTAGCTATGACTCTCTTAAGGTATCGAATGCCTCGTCACCACGGTTATTGTATGAGTAATCTCGAGTAAAACCTGGCAGGAGTAACGATTAAGCTCTTAAGATTCACAACTAGTGACATAACACTTCTGACAGGCTGGCCACAGTAACAAAATGATGTCAAATGGAGTAAGTAACTTGCAGGAATTGCTATGACCATCCTCAGGTAGCCAATGCCTCGATACCAAAAGTATTGCATCAGTAAATTCGAGTACTCACTGGCAGGAGTAACGATAACTCTCTTATGATACACAACTAGTGACGTATCGCATCTGGCAGACTGTCACAGCAACAAAATAATGTAAAACGGTGTAAGAAACTGGCAGGAATAACTATGACACTCCTGAGGTAGCGAATGCATCCTCACGTAAAGTATGGTATCAGTAAACTTGAGTACTCACTGCCAGGAGTAACGATAACTCTCTTACGATACACAGCTAGTGACGTATGGCTTGTGGCAGACTGGCCACAGTAACAGAATAATGTAAAATGTGGTTAGAAACTGGCAGGAATAACGATGACCCTCCTTAGTTAGCGAATGCAGCGTCACCAAGAGTATTACACCAGTAAATTCGAGTAGTCACTGGCAGGAGTAACGATAACTCTCTTACGATACACAATTAGAGACGTATCGCTGCTTGCAGACTGGCCACCGTAAAAAAATAAATAAAATATGGTAAGAAACTGGCAGGAATAACTATGACTTTCCTGAGGTAGCCAATGCCACGTCACCAAGAGTATTACAATACCAAATTTGCGTGGTCACTGGCAAGGAGTAACTATAACTCTCATCATAATACAAAACTAGTGACGTATCACTTCTTGCAGACTGGCCACAATAACAAATAATGTGAAACTGGGTGAGCAACCCTGACCAGTAACTATGACTCTCTTAAGGTATCGAATGCCTCGTCACCACGGTTATTGTATGAGTAATCTCGAGTAAAACCTGGCAAGAGTAACGATTAAGCTCTTAAGATACACAACTAGTGACATAACACTTCTGACAGGCTGGCCACAGTAACAAAAGGATGTCAAATGGAGTAAGTAACTCGCAGGAATTGCTATGACCATCCTCAGGTAGCCAGTGCCTCGATACCAAAAGTATTGCATCAGTAAATTCGAGTACTCACTGGCAGGAGTAACGATAACTCTCTTATGATACACAACTAGTGACGTATCGCATCTGGCAGACTGTCACAGCAACAAAATAATGTAAAACGGTGTAAGAAACTGGCAGGAATAACTATGACATTCCTGAGGTAGCGAATGCATCATCACGTAAAGTATGGTATCAGTAAATTTGAGTACTCACTGCCAGGAGTAACGATAACTCTCTTACGATACACAGCTAGTGACGTATGGCTTGTGGCAGACTGGCCACAGTAACAGAATAATGTAAAATGTGGTTAGAAACTGGCAGGAATAACGATGACCCTCCTTAGTTAGCGAATGCAGCGTCACCAAGAGTATTACACCAGTAAATTCGAGTAGTCACTGGCAGGAGTAACGATAACTCTCTTACGATACACAATTAGTGACGTATCGCTCCTTGCAGACTGGCCACCGTAAAAAAATAAATAAAATATGGTAAGAAACTGGCAGGAATAACTATGACTTTCCTGAGGTAGCCAATGCCACGTCACCAAGAGTATTACAATACCAAATTTGAGTGGTCACTGGCAGGAGTAACGATAACTCTCATCATAATTCAAAACTAGTGACGTATCGCTTCTTGCACACTGGCCACAATAACAAATAATGTGAAACTGGGCGAGCAACCCTGACCAGTAACTATGACTCTCTTAAGGTATCGAATGCCTCGTCACCACGGTTATTGTATGAGTAATCTCGAGTAAAACCTGGCAGGAGTAACGATTAAGCTCTTAAGATACACAACTAGTGACATAACACTTCTGACAGGCTGGCCACAGTAACAAAATGATGTCAAATGGAGTAAGTAACTTGCAGGAATTGCTATGACCATCCTCAGGTAGCCAATGCCTCGATACCAAAAGTATTGCATCAGTAAATTCGAGTACTCACTGGCAGGAGTAACGATAACTCTCTTATGATACACAACTAGTGACGTATCGCATCTGGCAGACTGTCACAGCAACAAAATAATGTAAAACGGTGTAAGAAACTGGCAGGAATAACTATGACACTCCTGAGGTAGCGAATGCATCATCACGTAAAGTATGGTATCAGTAAATTTGAGTACTCACTGCCAGGAGTAACGATAACTCTCTTACGATACACAGCTAGTGACGTATGGCTTGTGGCAGACTGGCCACAGTAACAGAATAATGTAAAATGTGGTTAGAAACTGGCAGGAATAACGATGACCCTCCTTAGTTAGCGAATGCAGCGTCACCAAGAGTATTACACCAGTAAATTCGAGTAGTCACTGGCAGGAGTAACGATAACTCTCTTACGATACACAATTAGTGACGTATCGCTCCTTGCAGACTGGCCACCGTAAAAAAATAAATAAAATATGGTAAGAAACTGGCAGGAATAACTATGACTTTCCTGAGGTAGCCAATGCCACGTCACCAAGAGTATTACAATACCAAATTTGCGTGGTCACTGGCAAGGAGTAACGATAACTCTCATCATAATACAAAACTAGTGACGTATCGCTTCTTGCAGACTGGCCACAATAACAAATAATGTGAAACTGGGTGAGCAACCCTGACCAGTAACTATGACTCTCTAAAGGTATCGAATGCCTCGTCACCACGGTTATTGTATGAGTAATCTCGAGTAAAACCTGGCAGGAGTAACGATTAAGCTCTTAAGATACACAACTAGTGACATAACACTTCTGACAAGCTGGCCACAGTAACAAAATGATGTCAAATGGAGTAAGTAACTTGCAGAAATTGCTATGACCATCCACAGGTAGCCAATGCCTCGATACCAAAAGTATTGCATCAGTAAATTCGAGTACTCACTGGCAGGAGTAACGATAACTCTCTTACGATACACAATTAGTGACGTTTCGCTCCTTGCAGACTGGCCACCGTAAAAAAATAAATAAAATATGGTAAGAAACTGGCAGGAATAACTATGACTTTCCTGAGGTAGCCAATGCCACGTCACCAAGAGTATTACAATACAAAATTTGCGTGGTCACTGGCAAGGAGTAACGATAACTCTCATCATAATACAAAACTAGTGACGTATCGCTTCTTGCAGACTGGCCACAATAACAAATAATGTGAAACTGGGTGAGCAACCCTGACCAGTAACTATGACTCTCTAAAGGTATCGAATGCCTCGTCACCACGGTTATTGTATGAGTAATCTCGAGTAAAACCTGGCAGGAGTAACGATTAAGCTCTTAAGATACACAACTAGTGACATAACCCTTCTGACAAGCTGGCCACAGTAACAAAATGATGTCAAATGGAGTAAGTAACTTGCAGAAATTGCTATGACCATCCACAGGTAGCCAATGCCTCGATACCAAAAGTATTGCATCAGTAAATTCGAGTACTCACTGGCAGGAGTAACGATAACTCTCTTATGATACACAACTAGTGACGTATCGCATCTGGCAGACTGTCACAGCAACAAAATAATGTAAAACGGTGTAAGAAACTGGCAGGAATAACTATGACACTCCTGAGGTAGCGAATGCATCATCACGTAAAGTATGGTATCAGTAAACTTGAGTACTCACTGCCAGGAGTAACGATAACTCTCTTACGATACACAGCTAGTGACGTATGGCTTGTGGCAGACTGGCCACAGTAACAGAATAATGTAAAATGTGGTTAGAAACTGGCAGGAATAACGATGACCCTCCTTAGTTAGCGAATGCAGCGTCACCAAGAGTATTACACCAGTAAATTCGAGTAGTCACTGGCAGGAGTAACGATAACTCTCTTACGATACACAATTAGAGACGTATCGCTCCTTGCAGACTGGCCACCGTAAAAAAATAAATAAAATATGGTAAGAAACTGGCAGGAATAACTATGACTTTCCTGAGGTAGCCAATGCCACGTCACCAAGAGTATTACAATACCAAATTTGAGTGGTCACTGGCAGGAGTAACGATAACTCTCATCATAATACAAAACTAGTGACGTATCGCTTCTTGCAGACTGGCCACAATAACAAATAATGTGAAACTGGGTGAGCAACCCTGACCAGTAACTATGACTCTCTTAAGGTATCGAATGCCTCGTCACCACGGTTATTGTATGAGTAATCTCGAGTAAAACCTGGCAGGAGTAACGATTAAGCTCTTAAGATACACAACTAGTGACATAACACTTCTGACAAGCTGGCCACAGTAACAAAATGATGTCAAATGGAGTAAGTAACTTGCAGAAATTGCTATGACCATCCACAGGTAGCCAATGCCTCGATACCAAAAGTATTGCATCAGTAAATTCGAGTACTCACTGGCAGGAGTAACGATAACTCTCTTATGATACACAACTAGTGACGTATCGCATCTGGCAGACTGTCACAGCAACAAAATAATGTAAAACGGTGTAAGAAACTGGCAGGAATAACTATGACACTCCTGAGGTAGCGAATGCATCATCACGTAAAGTATGGTATCAGTAAACTTGAGTACTCACTGCCAGGAGTAACGATAACTCTCTTACGATACACAGCTAGTGACGTATGGCTTGTGGCAGACAGGCCACAGTAACAGAATAATGTAAAATGTGGTTAGAAACTGGCCGGAATAACGATGACCCTCCTTAGTTAGCGAATGCAGCGTCACCAAGAGTATTACACCAGTAAATTCGAGTAGTCACTGGCAGGAGTAACGATAACTCACTTACGATACACAGCTAGTGACGTATGGCTTGTGGCAGACTGGCCACAGTAACAGAATAATGTAAAATGTGGTTAGAAACTAGCAGGAATAACGATGACCCTCCTTAGTTAGCGAATGCAGCGTCACCAAGAGTATTACACCAGTAAATTCGAGTAGTCACTGGCAGGAGTAACGATAACTCTCTTATGATACACAACTAGTGACGTATCGCATCTGGCAGACTGTCACAGCAACAAAATAATGTAAAACGGTGTAAGAAACTGGCAGGAATAACTATGACACTCCTGAGGTAGCGAATGCATCATCACGTAAAGTATGGTATCAGTAAATTTGAGTACTCACTGCCAGGAGTAACGATAACTCTCTTACGATACACAGCTAGTGACGTATGGCTTGTGGCAGACTGGCCACAGTAACAGAATAATGTAAAATGTGGTTAGAAACTGGCAGGAATAACGATGACCCTCCTTAGTTAGCGAATGCAGCGTCACCAAGAGTATTACACCAGTAAATTCGAGTAGTCACTGGCAGGAGTAACGATAAATCTCTTACGATACACAATTAGAGACGTATCGCTCCTTGCAGACTGGCCACCGTAAAAAAATAAATAAAATATGGTAAGAAACTGGCAGGAATAATTATGACTTTCCTGAGGTAGCCAATGCCACGTCACCAAGAGTATTACAATACCAAATTTGCGTGGTCACTGGCAAGGAGTAACTATAACTCTCATCATAATACAAAACTAGAGACGTATCGCTTCTTGCAGACTGGCCACAATAACAAATAATGTGAAACTGGGTGAGCAACCCTGACCAGTAACTATGACTCTCTTAAGGTATCGAATGCCTCGTCACCACGGTTATTGTATGAGTAATCTCGAGTAAAACCTGGCAGGAGTAACGATTAAGCTCTTAAGATACACAACTAGTGACATAACACTTCTGACAGGCTGGCCACAGTAACAAAATGATGTCAAATGGAGTAAGTAACTTGCAGGAATTGCTATGACCATCCTCAGGTAGCCAATGCCTCGATACCAAAAGTATTGCATCAGTAAATTCGAGTACTCACTGGCAGGAGTAACGATAACTCTCTTATGATACACAACTAGTGACGTATCGCATCTGGCAGACTGTCACAGCAACAAAATAATGTAAAACGGTGTAAGAAACTGGCAGGAATAACTATGACACTCCTGAGGTAGCGAATGCATCATCACGTAAAGTATGGTATCAGTAAATTTGAGTACTCACTGCCAGGAGTAACGATAACTCTCTTACGATACACAGCTAGTGACGTATGGCTTGTGGCAGACTGGCCACAGTAACAGAATAATGTAAAATGTGGTTAGAAACTGGCAGGAATAACGATGACCCTCCTTAGTTAGCGAATGCAGCGTCACCAAGAGTATTACACCAGTAAATTCGAGTAGTCACTGGCAGGAGTAACGATAACTCTCTTACGATACACAATTAGTGACGTATCGCTCCTTGCAGACTGGCCACCGTAAAAAAATAAATAAAATATGGTAAGAAACTGGCAGGAATAACTATGACTTTCCTGAGGTAGCCAATGCCACGTCACCAAGAGTATTACAATACCAAATTTGAGTGGTCACTGGCAGGAGTAACGATAACTCTCATCATAATACAAAACTAGTGACGTATCGCTTCTTGCAGACTGGCCACAATAACAAATAATGTGAAACTGGGTGAGCAACCCTGACCAGTAACTATGACTCTCTTAAGGTATCGAATGCCTCGTCACCACGGTTATTGTATGAGTAATCTCGAGTAAAACCTGGCAGGAGTAACGATTAAGCTCTTAAGATACACAACTAGTGACATAACACTTCTGACAGGCTGGCCACAGTAACAAAATGATGTCAAATGGAGTAAGTAACTTGCAGGAATTGCTATGACCATCCTCAGGTAGCCAATGCCTCGATACCAAAAGTATTGCATCAGTAAATTCGAGTACTCACTGGCAGGAGTAACGATAACTCTCTTATGATACACAACTAGTGACGTATCGCATCTGGCAGACTGTCACAGCAACAAAATAATGTAAAACGGTGTAAGAAACTGGCAGGAATAACTATGACACTCCTGAGGTAGCGAATGCATCATCACGTAAAGTATGGTATCAGTAAATTTGAGTACTCACTGCCAGGAGTAACGATAACTCTCTTACGATACACAGCTAGTGACGTATGGCTTGTGGCAGACTGGCCACAGTAACAGAATAATGTAAAATGTGGTTAGAAACTGGCAGGAATAACGATGACCCTCCTTAGTTAGCGAATGCAGCGTCACCAAGAGTATTACACCAGTAAATTCGAGTAGTCACTGGCAGGAGTAACGATAACTCTCTTACGATACACAATTAGTGACGTATCGCTCCTTGCAGACTGGCCACCGTAAAAAAATAAATAAAATATGGTAAGAAACTGGCAGGAATAACTATGACTTTCCTGAGGTAGCCAATGCCACGTCACCAAGAGTATTACAATACCAAATTTGCGTGGTCACTGGCAAGGAGTAACTATAACTCTCATCATAATACAAAACTAGTGACGTATCGCTTCTTGCAGACTGGCCACAATAACAAATAATGTGAAACTGGGTGAGCAACCCTGACCAGTAACTATGACTCTCTAAAGGTATCGAAAGCCTCGTCACCACGGTTATTGTATGAGTAATCTCGAGTAAAACCTGGCAGGAGTAACGATTAAGCTCTTAAGATACACAACTAGTGACATAACACTTCTGACAAGCTGGCCACAGTAACAAAATGATGTCAAATGGAGTAAGTAACTTGCAGAAATTGCTATGACCATCCACAGGTAGCCAATGCCTCGATACCAAAAGTATTGCATCAGTAAATTCGAGTACTCACTGGCAGGAGTAACGATAACTCTCTTATGATACACAACTAGTGACGTACCGCATCTGGCAGACTGTCACAGCAACAAAATAATGTAAAACGATGTAAGAAACTGGCAGGAATAACTATGACACTCCTGAGGTAGCGAATGCATCATCACGTAAAGTATGGTATCAGTAAACTTGAGTACTCACTGCCAGGGGTAACGATAACTCTCTTACGATACACAGCTAGTGACGTATGGCTTGTGGCAGACTGGCCACAGTAACAGAATAATGTAAAATGTGGTTAGAAACTGGCAGGAATAACGATGACCCTCCTTAGTTAGCGAATGCAGCGTCACCAAGAGTATTACACCAGTAAATTCGAGTAGTCACTGGCAGGAGTAACGATAACTCTCTTACGATACACAATTAGAGACGTATCGCTCCTTGCAGACTGGCCACCGTAAAAAAATAAATAAAATATGGTAAGAAACTGGCAGGAATAACTATGACTTTCCTGAGGTAGCCAATGCCACGTCACCAAGAGTATTACAATACCAAATTTGAGTGGTCACTGGCAGGAGTAACGATAACTCTCATCATAATACAAAACTAGTGACGTATCGCTTCTTGCAGACTGGCCACAATAACAAATAATGTGAAACTGGGTGAGCAACCCAGACCAGTAACTATGACTCTCTTAAGGTATCGAATGCCTCGTCACCACGGTTATTGTATGAGTAATCTCGAGTAAAACCTGGCAGGAGTAACGATTAAGCTCTTAAGATACACAACTAGTGACATAACACTTCTGACAGGCTGGCCACAGTAACAAAATGATGTCAAATGGAGTAAGTAACTTGCAGGAATTGCTATGACCATCCTCAGGTAGCCAATGCCTCGATACCAAAAGTATTGCATCAGTAAATTCGAGTACTCACTGGCAGGAGTAACGATAACTCTCTTATGATACACAACTAGTGACGTATCGCATCTGGCAGACTGTCACAGCAACAAAATAATGTAAAACGGTGTAAGAAACTGGCAGGAATAACTATGACACTCCTGAGGTAGCGAATGCATCATCACGTAAAGTATGGTATCAGTAAATTTGAGTACTCACTGCCAGGAGTAACGATAACTCTCTTACGATACACAGCTAGTGACGTATGGCTTGTGGCAGACTGGCCACAGTAACAGAATAATGTAAAATGTGGTTAGAAACTGGCAGGAATAACGATGACCCTCCTTAGTTAGCGAATGCAGCGTCACCAAGAGTATTACACCAGTAAATTCGAGTAGTCACTGGCAGGAGTAACGATAACTCTCTTACGATACACAATTAGTGACGTATCGCTCCTTGCAGACTGGCCACCGTAAAAAAATAAATAAAATATGGTAAGAAACTGGCAGGAATAACTATGACTTTCCTGAGGTAACCAATGCCACGTCACCAAGAGTATTACAATACCAAATTTGCGTGGTCACTGGCAAGGAGTAACGATAACTCTCATCATAATACAAAACTAGTGACGTATCGCTTCTTGCAGACTGGCCACAATAACAAATAATGTGAAACTGGGTGAGCAACCCTGACCAGTAACTATGACTCTCTTAAGGTATCGAATGCCTCGTCACCATGGTTATTGTATGAGTAATCTCGAGTAAAACCTGGCAGGAGTAACGATTAAGCTCTTAAGATACACAACTAGTGACATAACACTTCTGACAGGCTGGCCACAGTAACAAAATGATGTCAAATGGAGTAAGTAACTTGCAGGAATTGCTATGACCATCCTCAGGTAGCCAATGCCTCGATACCAAAAGTATTGCATCAGTAAATTCGAGTACTCACTGGCAGGAGTAACGATAACTCTCTTATGATACACAACTAGTGACGTATCGCATCTGGCAGACTGTCACAGCAACAAAATAATGTAAAACGGTGTAAGAAACTGGCAGGAATAACTATGACACTCCTGAGGTAGCGAATGCATCATCACGTAAAGTATGGTATCAGTAAATTTGAGTACTCACTGCCAGGAGTAACGATAACTCTCTTACGATACACAGCTAGTGACGTATGGCTTGTGGCAGACTGGCCACAGTAACAGAATAATGTAAAATGTGGTTAGAAACTGGCAGGAATAACGATGACCCTCCTTAGTTAGCGAATGCAGCGTCACCAAGAGTATTATACCAGTAAATTCGAGTAGTCACTGGCAGGAGTAACGATAACTCTCTTACGATACACAATTAGTGACGTATCGCTCCTTGCAGACTGGCCACCGTAAAAAAATAAATAAAATATGGTAAGAAACTGGCAGGAATAACTATGACTTTCCTGAGGTAGCCAATGCCACGTCACCAAGAGTATTACAATACCAAATTTGCGTGGTCACTGGCAAGGAATAACGATAACTCTCATCATAATACAAAACTAGTGACGTATCGCTTCTTGCAGACTGGCCACAATGACAAATAATGTGAAACTGGGTGAGCAACCCTGACCAGTAACTATGACTCTCTTAAGGTATCGAATGCCTCGTCACCACGGTTATTGTATGAGTAATCTCGAGTAAAACCTGGCAGGAGTAACGATTAAGCTCTTAAGATACACAACTAGTGACATAACACTTCTGACAGGCTGGCCACAGTAACAAAATGATGTCAAATGGAGTAAGTAACTTGCAGGAATTGCTATGACCATCCTCAGGTAGCCAATGCCTCGATACCAAAAGTATTGCATCAGTAAATTCGAGTACTCACTGGCAGGAGTAACGATAACTCTCTTATGATACACAACTAGTGACGTATCGCATCTGGCAGACTGTCACAGCAACAAAATAATGTAAAACGGTGTAAGAAACTGGCAGGAATAACTATGACACTCCTGAGGTAGCGAATGCATCATCACGTAAAGTATGGTATCAGTAAATTTGAGTACTCACTGCCAGGAGTAACGATAACTCTCTTACGATACACAGCTAGTGACGTATGGCTTGTGGCAGACTGGCCACAGTAACAGAATAATGTAAAATGTGGTTAGAAACTGGCAGGAATAACGATGACCCTCCTTAGTTAGCGAATGCAGCGTCACCAAGAGTATTACACCAGTAAATTCGAGTAGTCACTGGCAGGAGTAACGATAACTCTCTTACGATACACAATTAGAGACGTATCGCTCCTTGCAGACTGGCCACCGTAAAAAAATAAATAAAATATGGTAAGAAACTGGCAGGAATAACTATGACTTTCCTGAGGTAGCCAATGCCACGTCACCAAGAGTATTACAATACCAAATTTGAGTGGTCACTGGCAGGAGTAACGATAACTCTCATCATAATACAAAACTAGTGACGTATCGCTTCTTGCAGACTGGCCACAATAACAAATAATGTGAAACTGGGTGAGCAACCCTGACCAGTAACTATGACTCTCTTAAGGTATCGAATGCCTCGTCACCACGGTTATTGTATGAGTAATCTCGAGTAAAACCTGGCAGGAGTAACGATTAAGCTCTTAAGATACACAACTAGTGACATAACACTTCTGACAGGCTGGCCACAGTAACAAAATGATGTCAAATGGAGTAAGTAACTTGCAGGAATTGCTATGACCATCCTCAGGTAGCCAATGCCTCGATACCAAAAGTATTGCATCAGTAAATTCGAGTACTCACTGGCAGGAGTAACGATAACTCTCTTATGATACACAACTAGTGACGTATCGCATCTGGCAGACTGTCACAGCAACAAAATAATGTAAAACGGTGTAAGAAACTGGCAGGAATAACTATGACACTCCTGAGGTAGCGAATGCATCATCACGTAAAGTATGGTATCAGTAAATTTGAGTACTCACTGCCAGGAGTAACGATAACTCTCTTACGATACACAGCTAGTGACGTATGGCTTGTGGCAGACTGGCCACAGTAACAGAATAATGTAAAATGTGGTTAGAAACTGGCAGGAATAACGATGACCCTCCTTAGTTAGCGAATGCAGCGTCACCAAGAGTATTACACCAGTAAATTCGAGTAGTCACTGGCAGGAGTAACGATAACTCTCTTACGATACACAATTAGTGACGTATCGCTCCTTGCAGACTGGCCACCGTAAAAAAATAAATAAAATATGGTAAGAAACTGGCAGGAATAACTATGACTTTCCTGAGGTAACCAATGCCACGTCACCAAGAGTATTACAATACCAAATTTGCGTGGTCACTGGCAAGGAGTAACGATAACTCTCATCATAATACAAAACTAGTGACGTATCGCTTCTTGCAGACTGGCCACAATAACAAATAATGTGAAACTGGGTGAGCAACCCTGACCAGTAACTATGACTCTCTTAAGGTATCGAATGCCTCGTCACCATGGTTATTGTATGAGTAATCTCGAGTAAAACCTGGCAGGAGTAACGATTAAGCTCTTAAGATACACAACTAGTGACATAACACTTCTGACAGGCTGGCCACAGTAACAAAATGATGTCAAATGGAGTAAGTAACTTGCAGGAATTGCTATGACCATCCTCAGGTAGCCAATGCCTCGATACCAAAAGTATTGCATCAGTAAATTCGAGTACTCACTGGCAGGAGTAACGATAACTCTCTTATGATACACAACTAGTGACGTATCGCATCTGGCAGACTGTCACAGCAACAAAATAATGTAAAACGGTGTAAGAAACTGGCAGGAATAACTATGACACTCCTGAGGTAGCGAATGCATCATCACGTAAAGTATGGTATCAGTAAATTTGAGTACTCACTGCCAGGAGTAACGATAACTCTCTTACGATACACAGCTAGTGACGTATGGCTTGTGGCAGACTGGCCACAGTAACAGAATAATGTAAAATGTGGTTAGAAACTGGCAGGAATAACGATGACCCTCCTTAGTTAGCGAATGCAGCGTCACCAAGAGTATTATACCAGTAAATTCGAGTAGTCACTGGCAGGAGTAACGATAACTCTCTTACGATACACAATTAGTGACGTATCGCTCCTTGCAGACTGGCCACCGTAAAAAAATAAATAAAATATGGTAAGAAACTGGCAGGAATAACTATGACTTTCCTGAGGTAGCCAATGCCACGTCACCAAGAGTATTACAATACCAAATTTGCGTGGTCACTGGCAAGGAATAACGATAACTCTCATCATAATACAAAACTAGTGACGTATCGCTTCTTGCAGACTGGCCACAATGACAAATAATGTGAAACTGGGTGAGCAACCCTGACCAGTAACTATGACTCTCTTAAGGTATCGAATGCCTCGTCACCACGGTTATTGTATGAGTAATCTCGAGTAAAACCTGGCAGGAGTAACGATTAAGCTCTTAAGATACACAACTAGTGACATAACACTTCTGACAGGCTGGCCACAGTAACAAAATGATGTCAAATGGAGTAAGTAACTTGCAGGAATTGCTATGACCATCCTCAGGTAGCCAATGCCTCGATACCAAAAGTATTGCATCAGTAAATTCGAGTACTCACTGGCAGGAGTAACGATAACTCTCTTATGATACACAACTAGTGACGTATCGCATCTGGCAGACTGTCACAGCAACAAAATAATGTAAAACGGTGTAAGAAACTGGCAGGAATAACTATGACACTCCTGAGGTAGCGAATGCATCATCACGTAAAGTATGGTATCAGTAAATTTGAGTACTCACTGCCAGGAGTAACGATAACTCTCTTACGATACACAGCTAGTGACGTATGGCTTGTGGCAGACTGGCCACAGTAACAGAATAATGTAAAATGTGATTAGAAACTAGCAGGAATAACGATGACCCTCCTTAGTTAGCGAATGCAGCGTCACCAAGAGTATTACACCAGTAAATTCGAGTAGTCACTGGCAGGAGTAACGATAACTCTCTTACGATACACAATTAGTGACGTATCGATCCTTGCAGACTGGCCACCGTAAAAAAATAAATAAAATATGGTAAGAAACTGGCAGGAATAACTATGACTTTCCTGAGGTAGCCAATGCCACGTCACCAAGAGTATTACAATACCAAATTTGCGTGGTCACTGGCAAGGAGTAACGATAACTCTCATCATAATACAAAACTAGTGACGTATCGCTTCTTGCAGACTGGCCACAATAACAAATAATGTGAAACTGGGTGAGCAACCCTGACCAGTAACTATGACTTTCTAAAAGTATCGAATGCCTCGTCACCACAGTTATTGTATGAGTAATCTCGAGTAAAACCTGGCAGGAGTAACGATTAAGCTCTTAAGATACACAACTAGTGACATAACACTTCTGACAGGCTGGCCACAGTAACAAAATGATGTCAAATGGAGTAAGTAATTTGCAGAAATTGCTATGACCATCCACAGGTAGCCAATGCCTCGATACCAAAAGTATTGCATCAGTAAATTCGAGTACTCACTGGCAGGAGTAACGATAACTCTCTTATGATACACAACTAGTGACGTATCGCATCTGGCAGACTGTCACAGCAACAAAATAATGTAAAACGGTGTAAGAAACTGGCCGGAATAACTATGACACTCCTGAGGTAGCGAATGCATCATCACGTAAAGTATGGTATCAGTAAACTTGAGTACTCACTGCCAGGAGTAACGATAACTCTCTTACGATACACAGCTAGTGACGTATGGCTTGTGGCAGACTGGCCACAGTAACAGAATAATGTAAAATGTGGTTAGAAACTGGCAGGAATAACGATGACCCTCCTTAGTTAGCGAATGCAGCGTCACCAAGAGTATTACACCAGTAAATTCGAGTAGTCACTGGCAGGAGTAACGATAACTCTCTTACGATACACAATTAGAGACGTATCGCTCCTTGCAGACTGGCCACCGTAAAAAAATAAATAAAATATGGTAAGAAACTGGCAGGAATAACTATGACTTTCCTGAGGTAGCCAATGCCACGTCACCAAGAGTATTACAATACCAAATTTGCGTGGTCACTGGCAAGGAGTAACTATAACTCTCATCATAATACAAAACTAGTGACGTATCACTTCTTGCAGACTGGCCACAATAACAAATAATGTGAAACTGGGTGAGCAACCCTGACCAGTAACTTTGACTCTCTTAAGGTATCGAATGCCTCGTCACCACGGTTATTGTATGAGTAATCTCGAGTAAAACCTGGCAAGAGTAACGATTAAGCTCTTAAGATACACAACTAGTGACATAACACTTCTGACAGGCTGGCCACAGTAACAAAATGATGTCAAATGGAGTAAGTAACTCGCAGGAATTGCTATGACCATCCTCAGGTAGCCAATGCCTCGATACGAAAAGTATTGCATCAGTAAATTCGAGTACTCACTGGCAGGAGTAACGATAACTCTCTTATGATACACAACTAGTGACGTATCGCATCTGGCAGACTGTCACAGCAACAACATAATGTAAAACGGTGTAAGAAACTGGCAGGAATAACTATGACACTCCTGAGGTAGCGAATGCATCATCACGTAAAGTATGGTATCAGTAAATTTGAGTACTCACTGCCAGGAGTAACGATAACTCTCTTACGATACACAGCTAGTGACGTATGGCTTGTGGCAGACTGGCCACAGTAACAGAATAATGTAAAATGTGGTTAGAAACTGGCAGGAATAACGATGACCCTCCTTAGTTAGCGAATGCAGCGTCACCAAGAGTATTACACCAGTAAATTCGAGTAGTCACTGGCAGGAGTAACGATAACTCTCTTACGATACACAATTAGTGACGTATCGCTCCTTGCAGACTGGCCACCGTAAAAAAATAAATAAAATATGGTAAGAAACTGGCAGGAATAACTATGACTTTCCTGAGGTAGCCAATGCCACGTCACCAAGAGTATTACAATACCAAATTTGCGTGGTCACTGGCAAGGAGTAACGATAACTCTCATCATAATACAAAACTAGTGACGTATCGCTTCTTGCAGACTGGCCACAATAACAAATAATGTGAAACTGGGGGAGCAACCCTGACCAGTAACTATGACTCTCTTAAGGTATCGAATGCCTCGTCACCATGGTTATTGTATGAGTAATCTCGAGTAAAACCTGGCAGGAGTAACGATTAAGCTCTTAAGATACACAACTAGTGACATAACACTTCTGACAAGCTGGCCACAGTAACAAAATGATGTCAAATGGAGTAAGTAACTTGCAGAAATTGCTATGACCATCCACAGGTAGCCAATGCCTCGATACCAAAACTATTGCATCAGTAAATTCGAGTACTCACTGGCAGGAGTAACGATAACTCTCTTATGATACACAACTAGTGACGTATCGCATCTGGCAGACTGTCATAGCAACAAAATAATGTAAAACGGTGTAAGAAACTGGCAGCAATAACTATGACACTCCTGAGGTAGCGAATGCATCATCACGTAAAGTATGGTATCAGTAAACTTGAGTACTCACTGCCAGGAGTAACGATAACTCTCTTACGATACACAGCTAGTGACGTATGGCTTGTGGCAGACTGGCCACAGTAACAGAATAATGTAAAATGTGGTTAGAAACTGGCAGGAATAACGATGACCCTCCTTAGTTAGCGAATGCAGCGTCACCAAGAGTATTACACCAGTAAATTCGAGTAGTCACTGGCAGGAGTAACGATAACTCTCTTACGATACACAATTAGTGACGTATCGCTCCTTGCAGACTGGCCACCGTAAAAAAATAAATAAAATATGGTAAGAAACTGGCAGGAATAACTATGACTTTCCTGAGGTAGCCAATGCCACATCACCAAGAGTATTACAATACCAAATTTGCGTGGTCACTGGCAAGGAGTAACGATAACTCTCATCATAATACAAAACTAGTGACGTATCGCTTCTTGCAGACTGGCCACAATAACAAATAATGTGAAACTGGGTGAGCAACCCTGACCAGTAACTATGACTCTCTTAAGGTATCGAATGCCTCGTCACCACGGTTATTGTATGAGTAATCTCGAGTAAAACCTGGCAGGAGTAACGATTAAGCTCTTAAGATACACAACTAGTGACATAACACTTCTGACAGGCTGGCCACAGTAACAAAATGATGTCAAATGGAGTAAGTAACTTGCAGGAATTGCTATGACCATCCTCAGGTAGCCAATGCCTCGATACCAAAAGTATTGCATCAGTAAATTCGAGTACTCACTGGCAGGAGTAACGATAACTCTCTTATGATACACAACTAGTGACGTATCGCATCTGGCAGACTGTCACAGCAACAAAATAATGTAAAACGGTGTAAGAAACTGGCAGGAATAACTATGACACTCCTGAGGTAGCGAATGCATCATCACGTAAAGTATGGTATCAGTAAATTTGAGTACTCACTGCCAGGAGTAACGATAACTCTCTTACGATACACAGCTAGTGACGTATGGCTTGTGGCAGACTGGCCACAGTAACAGAATAATGTAAAATGTGGTTAGAAACTAGCAGGAATAACGATGACCCTCCTTAGTTAGCGAATGCAGCGTCACCAAGAGTATTACACCAGTAAATTAGAGTAGTCACTGGCAGGAGTAACGATAACTCTCTTACGATACACAATTAGTGACGTATCGCTCCTTGCAGACTGGCCACCGTAAAAAAATAAATAAAATATGGTAAGAAACTGGCAGGAATAACTATGACTTTCCTGAGGTAGCCAATGCCACGTCACCAAGAGTATTACAATACCAAATTTGCGTGGTCACTGGCAAGGAGTAACGATAACTCTCATCATAATACAAAACTAGTGACGTATCGCTTCTTGCAGACTGGCCACAATAACAAATAATGTGAAACTGGGTGAGCAACCCTGACCAGTAACTATGACTTTCTAAAAGTATCGAATGCCTCGTCACCACAGTTATTGTATGAGTAATCTCGAGTAAAACCTGGCAGGAGTAACGATTAAGCTCTTAAGATACACAACTAGTGACATAACACTTCTGACAGGCTGGCCACAGTAACAAAATGATGTCAAATGGAGTAAGTAATTTGCAGAAATTGCTATGACCATCCACAGGTAGCCAATGCCTCGATACCAAAAGTATTGCATCAGTAAATTCGAGTACTCACTGGCAGGAGTAACGATAACTCTCTTATGATACACAACTAGTGACGTATCGCATCTGGCAGACTGTCACAGCAACAAAATAATGTAAAACGGTGTAAGAAACTGGCCGGAATAACTATGACACTCCTGAGGTAGCGAATGCATCATCACGTAAAGTATGGTATCAGTAAACTTGAGTACTCACTGCCAGGAGTAACGATAACTCTCTTACGATACACAGCTAGTGACGTATGGCTTGTGGCAGACTGGCCACAGTAACAGAATAATGTAAAATGTGGTTAGAAACTGGCAGGAATAACGATGACCCTCCTTAGTTAGCGAATGCAGCGTCACCAAGAGTATTACACCAGTAAATTCGAGTAGTCACTGGCAGGAGTAACGATAACTCTCTTACGATACACAATTAGAGACGTATCGCTCCTTGCAGACTGGCCACCGTAAAAAAATAAATAAAATATGGTAAGAAACTGGCAGGAATAACTATGACTTTCCTGAGGTAGCCAATGCCACGTCACCAAGAGTATTACAATACCAAATTTGCGTGGTCACTGGCAAGGAGTAACTATAACTCTCATCATAATACAAAACTAGTGACGTATCACTTCTTGCAGACTGGCCACAATAACAAATAATGTGAAACTGGGTGAGCAACCCTGACCAGTAACTTTGACTCTCTTAAGGTATCGAATGCCTCGTCACCACGGTTATTGTATGAGTAATCTCGAGTAAAACCTGGCAAGAGTAACGATTAAGCTCTTAAGATACACAACTAGTGACATAACACTTCTGACAGGCTGGCCACAGTAACAAAATGATGTCAAATGGAGTAAGTAACTCGCAGGAATTGCTATGACCATCCTCAGGTAGCCAATGCCTCGATACGAAAAGTATTGCATCAGTAAATTCCAGTACTCACTGGCAGGAGTAACGATAACTCTCTTATGATACACAACTAGTGACGTATCGCATCTGGCAGACTGTCACAGCAACAACATAATGTAAAACGGTGTAAGAAACTGGCAGGAATAACTATGACACTCCTGAGGTAGCGAATGCATCATCACGTAAAGTATGGTATCAGTAAATTTGAGTACTCACTGCCAGGAGTAACGATAACTCTCTTACGATACACAGCTAGTGACGTATGGCTTGTGGCAGACTGGCCACAGTAACAGAATAATGTAAAATGTGGTTAGAAACTGGCAGGAATAACGATGACCCTCCTTAGTTAGCGAATGCAGCGTCACCAAGAGTATTACACCAGTAAATTCGAGTAGTCACTGGCAGGAGTAACGATAACTCTCTTACGATACACAATTAGTGACGTATCGCTCCTTGCAGACTGGCCACCGTAAAAAAATAAATAAAATATGGTAAGAAACTGGCAGGAATAACTATGACTTTCCTGAGGTAGCCAATGCCACGTCACCAAGAGTATTACAATACCAAATTTGCGTGGTCACTGGCAAGGAGTAACGATAACTCTCATCATAATACAAAACTAGTGACGTATCGCTTCTTGCAGACTGGCCACAATAACAAATAATGTGAAACTGGGTGAACAACCCTGACCAGTAACTATGACTTTCTAAAAGTATCGAATGCCTCGTCACCACAGTTATTGTATGAGTAATCTCGAGTAAAACCTGGCAGGAGTAACGATTAAGCTCTTAAGATACACAACTAGTGACATAACACTTCTGACAGGCTGGCCACAGTAACAAAATGATGTCAAATGGAGTAAGTAATTTGCAGAAATTGCTATGACCATCCTCAGGTAGCCAATGCCTCGATACCAAAAGTATTGCATCAGTAAATTCGAGTACTCACTGGCAGGAGTAACGATAACTCTCTTATGATACACAACTAGTGACGTATCGCATCTGGCAGACTGTCACAGCAACAAAATAATGTAAAACGGTGTAAGAAACTGGCAGGAATAACTATGACACTCCTGAGGTAGCGAATGTATCATCACGTAAAGTATGGTATCAGTAAACTTGAGTACTCACTGCCAGGAGTAACGATAACTCTCTTACGATACACAGCTAGTGACGTATGGCTTGTGGCAGACTGGCCACAGTAACAGAATAATGTAAAATGTGGTTAGAAACTGGCAGGAATAACGATGACCCTCCTTAGTTAGCGAATGCAGCGTCACCAAGAGTATTACACCAGTAAATTCGAGTAGTCACTGGCAGGAGTAACGATAACTCTCTTACGATACACAATTAGAGACGTATCGCTCCTTGCAGACTGGCCACCGTAAAAAAATAAATAAAATATGGTAAGAAACTGGCAGGAATAACTATGACTTTCCTGAGGTAGCCAATGCCACGTCACCAAGAGTATTACAATACCAAATTTGCGTGGTCACTGGCAAGGAGTAACTATAACTATCATCATAATACAAAACTAGTGACGTATCACTTCTTGCAGACTGGCCACAATAACAAATAATGTGAAACTGGGTGAGCAACCCTGACCAGTAACTTTGACTCTCTTAAGGTATCGAATGCCTCGTCACCACGGTTATTGTATGAGTAATCTCGAGTAAAACCTGGCAGGAGTAACGATTAAGCTCTTAAGATACACAACTAGTGACATAACACTTCTGACAGGCTGGCCACAGTAACAAAATGATGTCAAATGGAGTAAGTAACTTGCAGGAATTGCTATGACCATCCTCAGGTAGCCAATGCCTCGATACCAAAAGTATTGCATCAGTAAATTCGAGTACTCACTGGCAGGAGTAACGATAACTCTCTTATGATACACAACTAGTGACGTATCGCATCTGGCAGACTGTCACAGCAACAAAATAATGTAAAACGGTGTAAGAAACTGGCAGGAATAACTATGACACTCCTGCGGTAGCGAATGCATCATCACGTAAAGTATGGTATCAGTAAATTTGAGTACTCACTGCCAGGAGTAACGATAACTCTCTTACGATACACAGCTAGTGACGTATGGCTTGTGGCAGACTGGCCACAGTAACAGAATAATGTAAAATGTGGTTAGAAACTAGCAGGAATAACGATGACCCTCCTTAGTTAGCGAATGCAGCGTCACCAAGAGTATTACACCAGTAAATTCGAGTAGTCACTGGCAGGAGTAACGATAACTCTCTTACGATACACAATTAGTGACGTATCGCTCCTTGCAGACTGGCCACCGTAAAAAAATAAATAAAATATGGTAAGAAACTGGCAGGAATAACTATGACTTTCCAGAGGTAGCCAATGCCACGTCACCAAGAGTATTACAATACCAAATTTGCGTGGTCACTGGCAAGGAGTAACTATAACTCTCATCATAATACAAAACTAGAGACGTATCGCTTCTTGCAGACTGGCCACAATAACAAATAATGTGAAACTGGGTGAACAACCCTGACCAGTAACTATGACTTTCTAAAAGTATCGAATGCCTCGTCACCACAGTTATTGTATGAGTAATCTCGAGTAAAACCTGGCAGGAGTAACGATTAAGCTCTTAAGATACACAACTAGTGACATAACACTTCTGACAGGCTGGCCACAGTAACAAAATGATGTCAAATGGAGTAAGTAATTTGCAGAAATTGCTATGACCATCCTCAGGTAGCCAATGCCTCGATACCAAAAGTATTGCATCAGTAAATTCGAGTACTCACTGGCAGGAGTAACGATAACTCTCTTATGATACACAACTAGTGACGTATCGCATCTGGCAGACTGTCACAGCAACAACATAATGTAAAACGGTGTAAGAAACTGGCAGGAATAACTATGACATTCCTGAGGTGGCGAATGCATCATCACGTAAAGTATGGTATCAGTAAATTTGAGTACTCACTGCCAGGAGTAACGATAACTCTCTTACGATACACAGCTAGTGACGTATGGCTTGTGGCAGACTGGCCACAGTAACAGAATAATGTAAAATGTGGTTAGAAACTGGCAGGAATAACGATGACCCTCCTTAGTTAGCGAATGCAGCGTCACCAAGAGTATTACACCAGTAAATTCGAGTAGTCACTGGCAGGAGTAACGATAACTCTCTTACGATACACAATTAGTGACGTATCGCTCCTTGCAGACTGGCCACCGTAAAAAAATAAATAAAATATGGTAAGAAACTGGCAGGAATAACTATGACTTTCCAGAGGTAGCCAATGCCACGTCACCAAGAGTATTACAATACCAAATTTGCGTGGTCACTGGCAAGGAGTAACTATAACTCTCATCATAATACAAAACTAGAGACGTATCGCTTCTTGCAGACTGGCCACAATAACAAATAATGTGAAACTGGGTGAACAACCCTGACCAGTAACTATGACTCTCTTAAGGTATCGAATGCCTCGTCACCACGGTTATTGTATGAGTAATCTCGAGTAAAACCTGGCAGGAGTAACGATTAAGCTCTTAAGATTCACAACTAGTGACATAACACTTCTGACAGGCTGGCCACAGTAACAAAATGATGTCAAATGGAGTAAGTAACTTGCAGGAATTGCTATGACCATCCTCAGGTAGCCAATGCCTCGATACCAAAAGTATTGCATCAGTAAATTCGAGTACTCACTGGCAGGAGTAACGATAACTCTCTTATGATACACAACTAGTGACGTATCGCATCTGGCAGACTGTCACAGCAACAAAATAATGTAAAACGGTGTAAGAAACTGGCAGGAATAACTATGACACTCCTGAGGTAGCGAATGCATCATCACGTAAAGTATGGTATCAGTAAACTTGAGTACTCACTGCCAGGAGTAACGATAACTCTCCTACGATACACAGCTAGTGACGTATGGCTTGTGGCAGACTGGCCACAGTAACAGAATAATGTAAAATGTGGTTAGAAACTGGCAGGAATAACGATGACCCTCCTTAGTTAGCGAATGCAGCGTCACCAAGAGTATTACACCAGTAAATTCGAGTAGTCACTGGCAGGAGTAACGATAACTCTCTTACGATACACAATTAGAGACGTATCGCTCCTTGCAGACTGGCCACCGTAAAAAAATAAATAAAATATGGTAAGAAACTGGCAGGAATAACTATGACTTTCCTGAGGTAGCCAATGCCACGTCACCAAGAGTATTACAATACCAAATTTGCGTGGTCACTGGCAAGGAGTAACTATAACTCTCATCATAATACAAAACTAGTGACGTATCACTTCTTGCAGACTGGCCACAATAACAAATAATGTGAAACTGGGTGAGCAACCCTGACCAGTAACTATGACTCTCTTAAGGTATCGAATGCCTCGTCACCACGGTTATTGTATGAGTAATCTCGAGTAAAACCTGGCAAGAGTAACGATTAAGCTCTTAAGATACACAACTAGTGACATAACACTTCTGACAGGCTGGCCACAGTAACAAAATGATGTCAAATGGAGTAAGTAACTTGCAGGAATTGCTATGACCATCCTCAGGTAGCCAATGCCTCGATACCAAAAGTATTGCATCAGTAAATTCGAGTACTCACTGGCAGGAGTAACGATAACTCTCTTATGATACACAACTAGTGACGTATCGCATCTGGCAGACTGTCACAGCAACAAAATAATGTAAAACGGTGTAAGAAACTGGCAGGAATAACTATGACATTCCTGAGGTAGCGAATGCATCATCACGTAAAGTATGGTATCAGTAAATTTGAGTACTCACTGCCAGGAGTAACGATAACTCTCTTACGATACACAGCTAGTGACGTATGGCTTGTGGCAGACTGGCCACAGTAACAGAATAATGTAAAATGTGGTTAGAAACTGGCAGGAATAACGATGACCCTCCTTAGTTAGCGAATGCAGCGTCACCAAGAGTATTACACCAGTAAATTCGAGTAGTCACTGGCAGGAGTAACGATAACTCTCTTACGATACACAATTAGTGACGTATCGTTCCTTGCAGACTGGCCACCGTAAAAAAATAAATAAAATATGGTAAGAAACTGGCAGGAATAACTATGACTTTCCTGAGGTAGCCAATGCCACGTCACCAAGAGTATTACAATACCAAATTTGAGTGGTCACTGGCAGGAGTAACGATAACTCTCATCATAATTCAAAACTAGTGACGTATCGCTTCTTGCACACTGGCCACAATAACAAATAATGTGAAACTGGGCGAGCAACCCTGACCAGTAACTATGACTCTCTTAAGGTATCGAATGCCTCGTCACCACGGTTATTGTATGAGTAATCTCGAGTAAAACCTGGCAGGAGTAACGATTAAGCTCTTAAGATACACAACTAGTGACATAACACTTCTGACAGGCTGGCCACAGTAACAAAATGATGTCAAATGGAGTAAGTAACTTGCAGGAATTGCTATGACTATCCTCAGGTAGCCAATGCCTCGATACCAAAAGTATTGCATCAGTAAATTCGAGTACTCACTGGCAGGAGTAACGATAACTCTCTTATGATACACAACTAGTGACGTATCGCATCAGGCAGACTGTCACAGCAACAAAATAATGTAAAACGGTGTAAGAAACTGGCAGGAATAACTATGACACTCCTGAGGTAGCGAATGCATCATCACGTAAAGTATGGTATCAGTAAATTTGAGTACTCACTGCCAGGAGTAACGATAACTCTCTTACGATACACAGCTAGTGACGTATGGCTTGTGGCAGACTGGCCACAGTAACAGAATAATGTAAAATGTGGTTAGAAACTAGCAGGAATAACGATGACCCTCCTTAGTTAGCGAATGCAGCGTCACCAAGAGTATTACACCAGTAAATTCGAGTAGTCACTGGCAGGAGTAACGATAACTCTCTTATGATACACAACTAGTGACGTATCGCATCTGGCAGACTGTCACAGCAACAAAATAATGTAAAACGGTGTAAGAAACTGGCAGGAATAACTATGACACTCCTGAGGTAGCGAATGCATCATCACGTAAAGTATGGTATCAGTAAATTTGAGTACTCACTGCCAGGAGTAACGATAACTCTCTTACGATACACAGCTAGTGACGTATGGCTTGTGGCAGACTGGCCGCAGTAACAGAATAATGTAAAATGTGGTTAGAAACTGGCAGGAATAACGATGACCCTCCTTAGTTAGCGAATGCAGCGTCACCAAGAGTATTACACCAGTAAATTCGAGTAGTCACTGGCAGGAGTAACGATAACTCTCTTACGATACACAATTAGAGACGTATCGCTCCTTTCAGACTGGCCACCGTAAAAAAATAAATAAAATATGGTAAGAAACTGGCAGGAATAATTATGACTTTCCTGAGGTAGCCAATGCCACGTCACCAAGAGTATTACAATACCAAATTTGCGTGGTCACTGGCAAGGAGTAACTATAACTCTCATCATAATACAAAACTAGAGACGTATCGCTTCTTGCAGACTGGCCACAATAACAAATAATGTGAAACTGGGTGAACAACCCTGACCAGTAACTATGACTCTCTTAAGGTATCGAATGCCTCGTCACCACGGTTATTGTATGAGTAATCTCGTGTAAAACCTGGCAGGAGTAACGATTAAGCTCTTAAGATTCACAACTAGTGACATAACACTTCTGACAGGCTGGCCACAGTAACAAACTGATGTCAAATGGAGTAAGTAACTTGCAGGAATTGCTATGACCATCCTCAGGTAGCCAATGCCTCGATACCAAAAGTATTGCATCAGTAAATTCGAGTACTCACTGGCAGGAGTAACGATAACTCTCTTATGATACACAACTAGTGACGTATCGCATCTGGCAGACTGTCACAGCATTAAAATAATGTAAAACGGTGTAAGAAACTGGCAGGAATAACTATGACATTCCTGAGGTAGCGAATGCATCATCACGTAAAGTATGGTATCAGTAAATTTGAGTACTCACTGCCAGGAGTAACGATAACTCTCTTACGATACACAGCTAGTGACGTATGGCTTGTGGCAGACTGGCCACAGTAACAGAATAATGTAAAATGTGGTTAGAAACTGGCAGGAATAACGATGACCCTCCTTAGTTAGCGAATGCAGCGTCACCAAGAGTATTACACCAGTAAATTCGAGTACTCACTGGCAGGAGTAACGATAACTCTCTTACGATACACAATTAGTGACGTATCGCTCCTTGCAGACTGGCCACCGTAAAAAAATAAATAAAATATGGTAAGAAACTGGCAGGAATAGCTACGACTTTCCTGAGGTAGCCAATGCCACGTCACCAAGAGTATTACAATACCAAATTTGCGTGGTCACTGGCAAGGAGTAACGATAACTCTCATCATAATACAAAACTAGTGACGTATCGCTTCTTGCAGACTGGCCACAATAACAAATAATGTGAAACTGGGTGAGCAACCCTGACCAGTAACTATGACTCTCTAAAGGTATCGAATGCCTCGTCACCACAGTTATTGTATGAGTAATCTCGAGTAAAACCTGGCAGGAGTAACGATTAAGCTCTTAAGATACACAACTAGTGACATAACACTTCTGACAGGCTGGCCACAGTAACAAAATGATGTCAAATGGAGTAAGTAACTTGCAGAAATTGCTATGACCATCCACAGGTAGCCAATGCCTCGATACCAAAAGTATTGCATCAGTAAATTCGAGTACTCACTGGCAGGAGTAACGATAACTCTCTTATGATACACAACTAGTGACGTATCGCATCTGGCAGACTGTCACAGCAACAAAATAATGTAAAACGGTGTAGAAACTGGCAGCAATAACTATGACACTCCTGAGGTAGCGAATGCATCATCACGTAAAGTATGGTATCAGTAAACTTGAGTACTCACTGCCAGGAGTAACGATAACTCTCTTACGATACACAGCTAGTGACGTATGGCTTGTGGCAGACTGGCCACAGTAACAGAATAATGTAAAATGTGGTTAGAAACTGGCAGGAATAACGATGACCCTCCTTAGTTAGCGAATGCAGCGTCACCAAGAGTATTACACCAGTAAATTCGAGTAGTCACTGGCAGGAGTAACGATAACTCTCTTACGATACACAATTAGTGACGTATCGCTCCTTGCAGACTGGCCACCGTAAAAAAATAAATAAAATATGGTAAGAAACTGGCAGGAATAACTATGACTTTCCTGAGGTAGCCAATGCCACGTCACCAAGAGTATTACAATACCAAATTTGAGTGGTCACTGGCAGGAGTAACGATAACTCTCATCATAATTCAAAACTAGTGACGTATCGCTTCTTGCACACTGGCCACAATAACAAATAATGTGAAACTGGGCGAGCAACCCTGACCAGTAACTATGACTCTCTTAAGGTATCGAATGCCTCGTCACCACGGTTATTGTATGAGTAATCTGGAGTAAATGCTGGCAGGAGTAACGATTAAGCTCTTAAGATACACAACTAGTGACATAACACTTCTGACAGGCTGGCCACAGTAACAAAATGATGTCAAATGGAGTAAGTAACTTGCAGGAATTGCTATGACCATCCTCAGGTAGCCAATGCCTCGATACCAAAAGTATTGCATCAGTAAATTCGAGTACTCACTGGCAGGAGTAACGATAACTCTCTTATGATACACAACTAGTGACGTATCGCATCTGGCAGACTGTCACAGCAACAAAATAATGTAAAACGGTGTAAGAAACTTGCAGGAATAACTATGACACTCCTGAGGTAGCGAATGCATCATCACGTAAAGTATGGTATAAGTAAATTTGAGTACTCACTGCCAGGAGTAACGATAACTCTCTTACGATACACAGCTAGTGACGTATGGCTTGTGGCAGACTGGCCACAGTAACAGAATAATGTAAAATGTGGTTAGAAACTGGCAGGAATAACGATGACCCTCCTTAGTTAGCGAATGCAGCGTCACCAAGAGTATTACACCAGTAAATTCGAGTAGTCACTGGCAGGAGTAACGATAACTCTCTTACGATACACAATTAGTGACGTATCGCTCCTTGCAGACTGGCCACCGTAAAAAAATAAATAAAATATGGTAAGAAACTGGCAGGAATAACTATGACTTTCCTGAGGTAGCCAATGCCACGTCACCAAGAGTATTACAATACCAAATTTGAGTGGTCACTGGCAGGAGTAACGATAACTCTCATCATAATTCAAAACTAGTGACGTATCGCTTCTTGCACACTGGCCACAATAACAAATAATGTGAAACTGGGCGAGCAACCCTGACCAGTAACTATGACTCTCTTAAGGTATCGAATGCCTCGTCACCACGGTTATTGTATGAGTAATCTCGAGTAAAACCTGGCAGGAGTAACGATTAAGCTCTTAAGATACACAACTAGTGACATAACACTTCTGACAGGCTGGCCACAGTAACAAAATGATGTCAAATGGAGTAAGTAACTTGCAGGAATTGCTATGACCATCCTCAGGTAGCCAATGCCTCGATACCAAAAGTATTGCATCAGTAAATTCGAGTACTCACTGGCAGGAGTAACGATAACTCTCTTATGATACACAACTAGTGACGTATCGCATCTGGCAGACTGTCACAGCAACAAAATAATGTAAAACGGTGTAAGAAACTGGCAGGAATAACTATGACACTCCTGAGGTAGCGAATGCATCATCACGTAAAGTATGGTATCAGTAAATTTGAGTACTCACTGCCAGGAGTAACGATAACTCTCTTACGATACACAGCTAGTGACGTATGGCTTGTGGCAGACTGGCCACAGTAACAGAATAATGTAAAATGTGGTTAGAAACTGGCAGGAATAACGATGACCCTCCTTAGTTAGCGAATGCAGCGCCACCAAGAGTATTACACCAGTAAATTCGAGTAGTCACTGGCAGGAGTAACGATAACTCTCTTACGATACACAATTAGAGACGTATCGCTCCTTGCAGACTGGCCACCGTAAAAAAATAAATAAAATATGGTAAGAAACTGGCAGGAATAATTATGACTTTCCTGAGGTAGCCAATGCCACGTCACCAAGAGTATTACAATACCAAATTTGCGTGGTCACTGGCAAGGAGTAACTATAACTCTCATCATAATACAAAACTAGAGACGTATCGCTTCTTGCAGACTGGCCACAATAACAAATAATGTGAAACTGGGTGAACAACCCTGACCAGTAACTATGACTCTCTTAAGGTATCGAATGCCTCGTCACCACGGTTATTGTATGAGTAATCTCGAGTAAAACCTGGCAGGAGTAACGATTAAGCTCTTAAGATTCACAACTAGTGACATAACACTTCTGACAGGCTGGCCACAGTAACAAAATGATGTCAAATGGAGTAAGTAACTTGCAGGAATTGCTATGACCATCCTCAGGTAGCCAATGCCTCGATACCAAAAGTATTGCATCAGTAAATTCGAGTACTCACTGGCAGGAGTAACGATAACTCTCTTATGATACACAACTAGTGACGTATCGCATCTGGCAGACTGTCACAGCAACAAAATAATGTAAAACGGTGTAAGAAACTGGCAGGAATAACTATGACACTCCTGAGGTAGCGAATGCATCATCACGTAAAGTATGGTATCAGTAAACTTGAGTACTCACTGCCAGGAGTAACGATAACTCTCTTACGATACACAGCTAGTGACGTATGGCTTGTGGCAGACTGGCCACAGTAACAGAATAATGTAAAATGTGGTTAGAAACTGGCAGGAATAACGATGACCCTCCTTAGTTAGCGAATGCAGCGTCACCAAGAGTATTACACCAGTAAATTCGAGTAGTCACTGGCAGGAGTAACGATAACTCTCTTACGATACACAATTAGAGACGTATCGCTCCTTGCAGACTGGCCACCGTAAAAAAATAAATAAAATATGGTAAGAAACTGGCAGGAATAACTATGACTTTCCTGAGGTAGCCAATGCCACGTCACCAAGGGTATTACAATACCAAATTTGCGTGGTCACTGGCAAGGAGTAACTATAACTCTCATCATAATACAAAACAAGTGACGTATCACTTCTTGCAGACTGGCCACAATAACAAATAATGTGAAACTGGGTGAGCAACCCTGACCAGTAACTATGACTCTCTTAAGGTATCGAATGCCTCGTCACCACGGTTATTGTATGAGTAATCTCGAGTAAAACCTGGCAAGAGTAACGATTAAGCTGTTAAGATACACAACTAGTGACATAACACTTCTGACAGGCTGGCCACAGTAACAAAATGATGTCAAATGGAGTAAGTAACTCGCAGGAATTGCTATGACCATCCTCAGGTAGCCAATGCCTCGATACCAAAAGTATTGCATCAGTAAATTCGAGTACTCACTGGCAGGAGTAACGATAACTCTCTTATGATACACAACTAGTGACGTATCGCATCTGGCAGACTGTCACAGCAACAAAATAATGTAAAACGGTGTAAGAAACTGGCAGGAATAACTATGACATTCCTGAGGTAGCGAATGCATCATCACGTAAAGTATGGTATCAGTAAATTTGAGTACTCACTGCCAGGAGTAACGATAACTCTCTTACGATACACAGCTAGTGACGTATGGCTTGTGGCAGACTGGCCACAGTAACAGAATAATGTAAAATGTGGTTAGAAACTGGCAGGAATAACGATGACCCTCCTTAGTTAGCGAATGCAGCGTCACCAAGAGTATTACACCAGTAAATTCGAGTAGTCACTGGCAGGAGTAACGATAACTCTCTTACGATACACAATTAGTGACGTATCGCTCCTTGCAGACTGGCCACCGTAAAAAAATAAATAAAATATGGTAAGAAACTGGCAGGAATAACTATGACTTTCCTGAGGTAGCCAATGCCACGTCACCAAGAGTATTACAATACCAAATTTGAGTGGTCACTGGCAGGAGTAACGATAACTCTCATCATAATTCAAAACTAGTGACGTATCGCTTCTTGCACACTGGCCACAATAACAAATAATGTGAAACTGGGCGAGCAACCCTGACCAGTAACTATGACTCTCTTAAGGTATCGAATGCCTCGTCACCACGGTTATTGTATGAGTAATCTCGAGTAAAACCTGGCAGGAGTAACGATTAAGCTCTTAAGATACACAACTAGTGACATAACACATCTGACAGGCTGGCCACAGTAACAAAATGATGTCAAATGGAGTAAGTAACTTGCAGGAATTGCTATGACCATCCTCAGGTAGCCAATGCCTCGATACCAAAAGTATTGCATCAGTAAATTCGAGTACTCACTGGCAGGAGTAACGATAACTCTCTTATGATACACAACTAGTGACGTATCGCATCAGGCAGACTGTCACAGCAACAAAATAATGTAAAACGGTGTAAGAAACTGGCAGGAATAACTATGACACTCCTGAGGTAGCGAATGAATCATCACGTAAAGTATGGTATCAGTAAATTTGAGTACTCACTGCCAGGAGTAACGATAACTCTCTTACGATACACAGCTAGTGACGTATGGCTTGTGGCAGACTGGCCACAGTAACAGAATAATGTAAAATGTGGTTAGAAACTAGCAGGAATAACGATGACCCTCCTTAGTTAGCGAATGCAGCGTCACCAAGAGTATTACACCAGTAAATTCGAGTAGTCACTGGCAGGAGTAACGATAACTCTCTTATGATACACAACTAGTGACGTATCGCATCTGGCAGACTGTCACAGCAACAAAATAATGTAAAACGGTGTAAGAAACTGGCAGGAATAACTATGACACTCCTGAGGTAGCGAATGCATCATCACGTAAAGTATGGTATCAGTAAATTTGAGTACTCACTGCCAGGAGTAACGATAACTCTCTTACGATACACAGCTAGTGACGTATGGCTTGTGGCAGACTGGCCGCAGTAACAGAATAATGTAAAATGTGGTTAGAAACTGGCAGGAATAACGATGACCCTCCTTAGTTAGCGAATGCAGCGTCACCAAGAGTATTACACCAGTAAATTCGAGTAGTCACTGGCAGGAGTAACGATAACTCTCTTACGATACACAATTAGTGACGTATCGCTCCTTGCAGACTGGCCACCGTAAAAAAATAAATAAAATATGGTAAGAAACTGGCAGGAATAATTATGACTTTCCTGAGGTAGCCAATGCCACGTCACCAAGAGTATTACAATACCAAATTTGCGTGGTCACTGGCAAGGAGTAACTATAACTCTCATCATAATACAAAACTAGAGACGTATCGCTTCTTGCAGACTGGCCACGTTAACAAATAATGTGAAACTGGGTGAACAACCCTGACCAGTAACTATGACTCTCTTAAGGTATCGAATACCTCGTCACCACGGTTATTGTATGAGTAATCTCGTGTAAAACCTGGCAGGAGTAACGATTAAGCTCTTAAGATTCACAACTAGTGACATAACACTTCTGACAGGCTGGCCACAGTAACAAAATGATGTCAAATGGAGTAAGTAACTTGCAGGAATTGCTATGACCATCCTCAGGTAGCCAATGCCTCGATACCAAAAGTATTGCATCAGTAAATTCGAGTACTCACTGGCAGGAGTAACGATAACTCTCTTATGATACACAACTAGTGACGTATCGCATCTGGCAGTCTGTCACAGCATTAAAATAATGTAAAACGGTGTAAGAAACTGGCAGGAATAACTATGACATTCCTGAGGTAGCGAATGCATCATCACGTAAAGTATGGTATCAGTAAATTTGAGTACTCACTGCCAGGAGTAACGATAACTCTCTTACGATACACAGCTAGTGACGTATGGCTTGTGGCAGACTGGCCACAGTAACAGAATAATGTAAAATGTGGTTAGAAACTGGCAGGAATAACGATGACCCTGCTTAGTTAGCGAATGCAGCGTCACCAAGAGTATTACACCAGTAAATTCGAGTAGTCACTGGCAGGAGTAACGATAACTCTCTTACGATACACAATTAGTGACGTATCGCTCCTTGCAGACTGGCCACCGTAAAAAAATAAATAAAATATGGTAAGAAACTGGCAGGAATAGCTATGACTTTCCTGAGGTAGCCAATGCCACGTCACCAAGGGTATTACAATACCAAATTTGCGTGGTCACTGGCAAGGAGTAACGATAACTCTCATCATAATACAAAACTAGTGACGTATCGCTTCTTGCAGACTGGCCACAATAACAAATAATGTGAAACTGGGTGAGCAACCCTGACCAGTAACTATGACTCTCTAAAGGTATCGAATGCCTCGTCACCACAGTTATTGTATGAGTAATCTCGAGTAAAACCTGGCAGGAGTAACGATTAAGCTCTTAAGATACACAACTAGTGACATAACACTTCTGACAGGCTGGCCACAGTAACAAAATGATGTCAAATGGAGTAAGTAACTTGCAGAAATTGCTATGACCATCCACAGGTAGCCAATGCCTCGATACCAAAAGTATTGCATCAGTAAATTCGAGTACTCACTGGCAGGAGTAACGATAACTCTCTTATGATACACAACTAGTGACGTATCGCATCTGGCAGACTGTCACAGCAACAAAATAATGTAAAACGGTGTAAGAAACTGGCAGCAATAACTATGACACTCCTGAGGTAGCGAATGCATCATCACGTAAAGTATGGTATCAGTAAACTTGAGTACTCACTGCCAGGAGTAACGATAACTCTCTTACGATACACAGCTAGTGACGTATGGCTTGTGGCAGACTGGCCACAGTAACAGAATAATGTAAAATGTGGTTAGAAACTGGCAGGAATAACGATGACCCTCCTTAGTTAGCGAATGCAGCGTCACCAAGAGTATTACACCAGTAAATTCGAGTAGTCACTGGCAGGAGTAACGATAAATCTCTTACGATACACAATTAGAGACGTATCGCTCCTTGCAGACTGGCCACCGTAAAAAAATAAATAAAATATGGTAAGAAACTGGCAGGAATAATTATGACTTTCCTGAGGTAGCCAATGCCACGTCACCAAGAGTATTACAATACCAAATTTGCGTGGTCACTGGCAAGGAGTAACTATAACTCTCATCATAATACAAAACTAGTGACGTATCGCTTCTTGCAGACTGGCCACAATAACAAATAATGTGAAACTGGGTGAACAACCCTGACCAGTAACTATGACTCTCTTAAGGTATCGAATGCCTCGTCACCACGGTTATTGTATGAGTAATCTCGAGTAAAACCTGGCAGGAGTAACGATTAAGCTCTTAAGATACACAACTAGTGAATAACACTTCTGACAGGCTGGCCACAGTAACAAAATGATGTCAAATGGAGTAAGTAACTTGCAGGAATTGCTATGACCATCCTCAGGTAGCCAATGCCTCGATACCAAAAGTATTGCATCAGTAAATTCCAGTACTCACTGGCAGGAGTAACGATAACTCTCTTATGATACACAACTAGTGACGTATCGCATCTGGCAGACTGTCACAGCAACAAAATAATGTAAAACGGTGTAAGAAACTGGCAGCAATAACTATGACACTCCTGAGGTAGCGAATGCATCATCACGTAAAGTATGGTATCAGTAAACTTGAGTACTCACTGCCAGGAGTAACGATAACTCTCTTACGATACACAGCTAGTGACGTATGGCTTGTGGCAGACTGGCCACAGTAACAGAATAATGTAAAATGTGGTTAGAAACTGGCAGGAATAACGATGACCCTCCTTAGTTAGCGAATGCAGCGTCACCAAGAGTATTACACCAGTAAATTCGAGTAGTCACTGGCAGGAGTAACGATAAATCTCTTACGATACACAATTAGAGACGTATCGCTCCTTGCAGACTGGCCACCGTAAAAAAATAAATAAAATATGGTAAGAAACTGGCAGGAATAATTATGACTTTCCTGAGGTAGCCAATGCCACGTCACCAAGAGTATTACAATACCAAATTTGCGTGGTCACTGGCAAGGAGTAACTATAACTCTCATCATAATACAAAACTAGTGACGTATCGCTTCTTGCAGACTGGCCACAATAACAAATAATGTGAAACTGGGTGAACAACCCTGACCAGTAACTATGACTCTCTTAAGGTATCGAATGCCTCGTCACCACGGTTATTGTATGAGTAATCTCGAGTAAAACCTGGCAGGAGTAACGATTAAGCTCTTAAGATACACAACTAGTGAATAACACTTCTGACAGGCTGGCCACAGTAACAAAATGATGTCAAATGGAGTAAGTAACTTGCAGGAATTGCTATGACCATCCTCAGGTAGCCAATGCCTCGATACCAAAAGTATTGCATCAGTAAATTCCAGTACTCACTGGCAGGAGTAACGATAACTCTCTTATGATACACAACTAGTGACGTATCGCATCTGGCAGACTGTCACAGCAACAAAATAATGTAAAACGGTGTAAGAAACTGGCAGGAATAACTATGACACTCCTGAGGTAGCGAATGCATCATCACGTAAAGTATGGTATCAGTAAATTTGAGTACTCACTGCCAGGAGTAACGATAACTCTCTTACGATACACAGCTAGTGACGTATGGCTTGTGGCAGACTGGCCACAGTAACAGAATAATGTAAACTGTGGTTAGAAACTGGCAGGAATAACGATGACCCTCCTTAGTTAGCGAATGCAGCGTCACCAAGAGTATTACACCAGTAAATTCGAGTAGTCACTGGCAGGAGTAACGATAACTCTCTTACGATACACAATTAGTGACGTATCGCTCCTTGCAGACTGGCCACCGTAAAAAGATAAATAAAATATGGTAAGAAACTGGTAGGAATAACTATGACTTTCCTGAGGTAGCCAATGCCACGTCACCAAGAGTATTACAATACCAAATTAGAGTAGTCACTGGCAGGAGTAACGATAACTCTCATCATAATACAAAACTGGTGACGTATCGCTTCTTGCAGACTATCCACAATAACAAATAATGTGAAACTGGGTGAGCAAGCCTGACCAGTAACTATGACTCTCTTAAGGTATCGAATGCCTCGTCACCACGGTTATTGTATGAGTAATCTCGAGTAAAACCTGGCAGGAGTAACGATTAAGCTCTTAAGATACACAACTAGTGACATAACACTTCTGACAGGCTGGCCACTGTAACAAAATGATGTCAAATGGAGTAAGTAACTTGCAGGAATTGCTATGACCATCCTCAGGTAGCCAATGCCTCGATACCAAAAGTATTGCATCAGTAAATTCGAGTACTCACTGGCAGGAGTAACGATAACTCTCTTATGATACACAACTAGTGACGTATCGCATCTGGCAGACTGTCACAGCAACAAAATAATGTAAACCGGTGTAAGAAACTGGCAGGAATAACTATGACACTCCTGAGGTAGCGAATGCATCATCACGTAAAGTATGGTATCAGTAAACTTGAGTACTCACTGCCAGGAGTAACGATAACTCTCTTACGATACACAGCTAGTGACGTATGGCTTGTGGCAGACTGGCCACAGTAACAGAATAATGTAAAATGTGGTTAGAAACTGGCAGGAATAACAATGACCCTCCTTAGTTAGCGAATGCAGCGTCACCAAGATTATTACACCAGTAAATTCGAGTAGTCACTGGCAGGAGTAACGATAACTCTCTTACGATACACAATTAGTGACGTATCGCTCGTTGCAGACTGGCCACCGTAAAAAAATAAATAAAATATGGTAAGAAACTGGCAGGAATAACTATGACTTTCCTGAGGTAGCCAATGCCACGTCACCAAGAGTATTACAATACCAAATTTGAGTGGTCACTGGCAGGAGTAACGATAACTCTCATCATAATACAAAACTGGTGACGTATCGCTTCTTGCAGACTGGCCACAATAACAAATAATGTGAAACTGGGTGAGCAAGCCTGACCAGTAACTATGACTCTCTTAAGGTATCGAATGCCTCGTCACCACGGTTATTGTATGAGTAATCTCGAGTAAAACCTGGCAGGAGTACCGATTAAGCTCTTAAGATACACAACTATTGACATAACACTTCTGACAGGCTGGCCACAGTAACAAAATGATGTCAAATGGAGTAAGTAACTTGCAGGAATTGCTATGACCATCCTCAGGTAGCCAATGCCTCGATACCAAAAGTATTGCATCAGTAAATTCCAGTACTCACTGGCAGGAGTAACGATTACTCTCTTATGATACACAACTAGTGACGTATCGCATCTGGCAGACTGTCACAGCAACAAAATAATGTACAACGGTGTAAGTAACTAGCAGGAATAACTATGACACTCCTGAGGTAGCGAATGCATCATCACGTAAAGTATGGTATCAGTAAACTTGAGTACTCACTGCCAGGAGTAACGATAACTCTCTTACGATACACAGCTAGTGACGTATGGCTTGTGGCAGACTGGCCACAGTAACAGAATAATGTAAACTGTGGTTAGAAACTGGCAGGAATAACGATGACCCTCCTTAGTTAGCGAATGCAGCGTCACCAAGAGTATTACACCAGTAAATTCGAGTAGTCACTGGCAGGAGTAACGATAACTCTCTTACGATACACAATTAGTGACGTATCGCTCCTTGCAGACTGGCCACCGTAAAAAAATCAATAAAATATGGTAAGAAACTGGCAGGAATAACTATGACTTTCCTGAGGTAGCCAATGCCACGTCACCAAGAGTATTACAATACCAAATTTGAGTGGTCACTGGCAGGAGTAACGATAACTCTCATCATAATACAAAACTAGTGACGTATCGCTTCTTGCACACTGGCCACAATAACAAATAATGTGAAACTGGGTGAGCAACCCTGACCAGTAACTATGACTCTCTTAAGGTATCGAATGCCTCGTCACCACGGTTACTGTATGAGTAATCTCGAGTAAAACCTGGCAGGAGTTACGATTAAGCTCTTAAGATACACAACTAGTGACATAACACTTCTGAAAGGCTGGCCACAGTAACAAAATGATGTCAAATGGAGTAAGTAACTTGCAGGAATTGCTATGACCATCCTCAGGTAGCCAATGCCTCGATACCAAAAGTATTGCATCAGTAAATTCGAGTACTCACTGGCAGGAGTAACGATAACTCTCTTATGATACACAACTAGTGACGTATCGCATCTGGCAGACTGTCACAGCAACAAAATAATGTAAAACGGTGTAAGAAACTGGCAGGAATAACTATGACACTCCTGAGGTAGCGAATGCATCATCACGTAAAGTATGGTATCAGTAAACTTGAGTACTCACTGCCAGGAGTAACGATAACTCTCTTACGATACACAGCTAGTGACGTATGGCTTGTGGCAGACTGGCCACAGTAACAGAATAATGTAAAATGTGGTTAGAAACTGGCAGGAATAACGATGACCCTCCTTAGTTAGCGAATGCAGCGTCACCAAGAGTATTACACCAGTAAATTCCAGTAGTCACTGGCAGGAGTAACGATAACTCTCTTACGATACACAATTAGTGACGTATCGCTCCTTGCAGACTGGCCACCGTAAAAAAATAAATAAAATATGGTAAGAAACTGGCAGGAATAACTATGACTTTCCTGAGGTAGCCAATGCCACGTCACCAAGAGTATTACAATACCAAATTTGAGTGGTCACTGGCAGGAGTAACGATAACTCTCATCATAATACAAAACTAGTGACGTATCGCTTCTTGCAGACTGGCCACAATAACAAATAATGTGAAACTGTGTGAGCAACCCTGACCAGTTACTATGACTCTCTTAAGGTATCGAATGCCTCGTCACCACGGTTATTGTATGAGTAATCTCGAGTAAAACCTGGCAGGAGTAACGATTAAGCTCTTAAGATACACAACTAGTGACATAACACTTCTGACAGGCTGGCCACAGTAACAAAATGATGTCAAATGGAGTAAGTAACTTGCAGGAATTGCTATCATCATCCTCAGGTAGCCAATGCCTCGATACCAAAAGTATTGCATCAGGAAATTCGAGTACTCACTGGCAGGAGTAACGATAACTCTCTTATGATACACAACTAGTGACGTATCGCATCTGGCAGACTGTCACAGCAACAAAATAATGTAAAACGGTGTAAGAAACTGGCAGGAATAACTATGACACTCCTGAGGTAGCGAATGCATCATCACGTAAAGTATGGTATCAGTAAACTTGAGTACTCACTGCCAGGGGTAACGATAACTCTCTTACGATACACAGCTAGTGACGTATGGCTTGTGGCAGACTGGCCACAGTAACAGAATAATAAAAAATGTGGTTAGAAACTGGCAGGAATAACGATGACCCTCCTTAGTTAGCGAATGCAGCGTCACCAAGAGTATTACACCAGTAAATTCGAGTAGTCACTGGCAGTAGTAACGATAACTCTCTTACGATACACAATTAGTGACGTATCGCTCCTTGCAGACTGGCCACCGTAAAAAAAAAATAAAATATGGTAAGAAACTGGCAGGAATAACAATGACTTTCCTGAGGTAGCCAATGCCACGCCACCAAGAGTATTACAATACCAAATTTGAGTGGTCACTGGCAGGAGTAACGATAACTCTCATCATAATACAAAACTAGTTACGTATCGCTTCTTGCACACTGGCCACAATAACAAATAATGTGAAACTGGGTGAGCAACCCTGACCAGTAACTATGACTCTCTTAAGGTATCGAATGCCTCGTCACCACGGTTACTGTATGAGTAATCTCGAGTAAAACCTGGCAGGAGTTACGATTAAGCTCTTAAGATACACAACTAGTGACATAACACTTCTGACAGGCTGGCCACAGTAACAAAATGATGTCAAATGGAGTAAGTAACTTGCAGGAATTGCTATGACCATCCTCAGGTAGCCAATGCCTCGATACCAAAAGTATTGCATCAGTAAATTCGAGTACTCACTGGCAGGAGTAACGATAACTCTCTTATGATACACAACTAGTGACGTATCGCATCTGGCAGACTGTCACAGCAACAAAATAATGTAAAACGGTGTAAGAAACTGGCAGGAATAACTATGACACTCCTGAGGTAGCGAATGCATCATCACGTAAAGTATGGTATCAGTAAACTTGAGTACTCACTGCCAGGAGTAACGATAACTCTCTTACGATACACAGCTAGTGACGTATGGCTTGTGGCAGACTGGCCACAGTAACAGAATAATGTAAAATGTGGTTAGAAACTGGCAGGAATAACGATGACCCTCCTTAGTTAGCGAATGCAGCGTCACCAAGAGTATTACACCAGTAAATTCCAGTAGTCACTGGCAGGAGTAACGATAACTCTCTTACGATACACAATTAGTGACGTATCGCTCCTTGCAGACTGGCCACCGTAAAAAAATAAATAAAATATGGTAAGAAACTGGCAGGAATAACTATGACTTTCCTGAGGTAGCCAATGCCACGTCACCAAGAGTATTACAATACCAAATTTGAGTGGTCACTGGCAGGAGTAACGATAACTCTCATCATAATACAAAACTAGTGACGTATCGCTTCTTGCAGACTGGCCACAATAACAAATAATGTGAAACTGTGTGAGCAACCCTGACCAGTTACTATGACTCTCTTAAGGTATCGAATGCCTCGTCACCACGGTTATTGTATGAGTAATCTCGAGTAAAACCTGGCAGGAGTAACGATTAAGCTCTTAAGATACACAACTAGTGACATAACACTTCTGACAGGCTGGCCACAGTAACAAAATGATGTCAAATGGAGTAAGTAACTTGCAGGAATTGCTATCATCATCCTCAGGTAGCCAATGCCTCGATACCAAAAGTATTGCATCAGGAAATTCGAGTACTCACTGGCAGGAGTAACGATAACTCTCTTATGATACACAACTAGTGACGTATCGCATCTGGCAGACTGTCACAGCAACAAAATAATGTAAAACGGTGTAAGAAACTGGCAGGAATAACTATGACACTCCTGAGGTAGCGAATGCATCATCACGTAAAGTATGGTATCAGTAAACTTGAGTACTCACTGCCAGGGGTAACGATAACTCTCTTACGATACACAGCTAGTGACGTATGGCTTGTGGCAGACTGGCCACAGTAACAGAATAATGTAAAATGTGGTTAGAAACTGGCAGGAATAACGATGACCCTCCTTAGTTAGCGAATGCAGCGTCACCAAGAGTATTACACCAGTAAATTCGAGTAGTCACTGGCAGGAGTAACGATAACTCTCTTACGATACACAATTAGTGACGTATCGCTCCTTGCAGACTGGCCACCGTAAAAAAATAAATAAAATATGGTAAGAAACTGGCAGGAATAACTATGACTTTCCTGAGGTAGCCAATGCCACGTCACCAAGAGTATTACAATACCAAATTTGAGTGGTCACTGGCGGGAGTAACGATAACTCTCATCATAATACACAACTAGTGACGTATCGCTTCTTGCAGACTGGCCACAATAACAAATAATGTGAAACTGGGTGAGCAACCCTGACCAGTAACTATGACTCTCTTAAGGTATCGAATGCCTCGTCACCACGGTTATTGTATGAGTAATCTCGAGTAAAACCTGGCAGGAGTAACGATTAAGCTCTTAAGATACACAACTAGTGACATAACACTTCTGACAGGCTGGCCACAGTAACAAAATGATGTCAAATGGAGTAAGTAACTTGCAGGAATTGCTATGACCATCCTCAGGTAGCCAATGCCTCGATACCAAAAGTATTGCATCAGTAAATTCGAGTACTCACTGGCAGGAGTAACGATAACTCTCTTATGATACACAACTAGTAACGTATCGCATCTGGCAGACTGTCACAGCAACAAATTAATGTAAAACGGTGTAAGAAACTGGCAGGAATAACTATGACACTCCTGAGGTAGCGAATGCATCATCACGTAAAGTATGGTATCAGTAAACTTGAGTACTCACTGCCAGGAGTAACGATAACTCTCTTACGATACACAGCTAGTGACGTATGGCTTGTGGCAGACTGGCCACAGTAACAGAATAATGTAAAATGTGGTTAGAAACTGGCAGGAATAACGATGACCCTCCTTAGTTAGCGAATGCAGCGTCACCAAGAGTATTACACCAGTAAATTCGAGTAGTCACTGGCAGGAGTAACGATAACTCTCTTACAATACACAATTAGTGACGTATCGCTCCTTGCAGACTGGCCACCGTAAGAAAATATATAAAATATGGTAAGAAACTGGCAGGAATAACTATGACTTTCCTGAGGTAGCCAATGCCACGTCACCAAGAGTATTACAATACCAAATTTGAGTGGTCACTGGCAGGAGTAACGATAACTCTCATCATAATACAAAACTAGTGACGTATCGCTTCTTGCAGACTGGCCACAATAACAAATAATGTGAAACTGGGTGAGCAACCCTGACCAGTAACTATGACTCTCTTAAGGAAGCCAATGCCTCGTCACCACGGTTATTGTATGAGTAATCTCGAGTAAAACCTGGCAGGAGTAACGATTTAGCTCTTAAGATACACAACTAGTGACATAACACTTCTGACAGGCTGGCCACAGTAACAAAATGATGTCAAATGGAGTAAGTAACTTGCAGGAATTGCTATGACCATCCTCAGGTAGCCAATGCCTCGATACCAAAAGTATTGCATCAGTAAATTCGAGTACTCACTGGCAGGAGTAACGATAACTCTCTTATGATACACAACTAGTGACGTATCGCATCTGGCAGACTGTCACAGCAACAAAATAATGTAAAACGGTGTAAGAAACTGGCAGGAATAACTATGACACTCCTGAGGTAGCGAATGCATCATCACGTAAAGTATGGTATCAGTAAATTTGAGTACTCACTGCCAGGAGTAACGATAACTCTCTTACGATACACAGCTAGTGACGTATGGCTTGTGGCAGACTGGCCACAGTAACAGAATAATGTAAAATGTGGTTAGAAACTGGCAGGAATAACGATGACCCTCCTTAGTTAGCGAATGCAGCGTCACCAAGAGTATTACACCAGTAAATTCGAGTAGTCACTGGCAGGAGTAACGATAACTCTCTTACGATACACAATTAGTGACGTATCGCTCCTTGCAGACTGGCCACCGTAAAAAAATAAATAAAATATGGTAAGAAACTGGCAGGAATAGCTATGACTTTCCTGAGGTAGCCAATGCCACGTCACCAAGAGTATTACAATACCAAATTTGAGTGGTCACTGGCAGGAGTAACGATAACTCTCATCATAATACAAAACTAGTGACGTATCGCTTCTTGCAGACTGGCCACAATAACAAATAATGTGAAACTGGGTGAGCAACCCTGACCAGTAACTATGACTCTCTTAAGGTATCGAATGCCTCGTCACCACGGTTATTGTATGAGTAATCTCGAGTAAAACCTGGCAGGAGTAACGATTAAGCTCTTAAGATACACAACTAGTGACATAACACTTCTGACAGGCTGGCCACAGTAACAAAATGATGTCAAATGGAGTAAGTAACTTGCAGGAATTGCTATGACCATCCTCAGGTAGCCAATGCCTCGATACCAAAAGTATTGCATCAGTAAATTCGAGTACTCACTGGCAGGAGTAACGATAACTCTCTTATGATACACAACTAGTGACGTATCGCATCTGGCCGACTGTCACAGCAACAAAGTAATGTAAAACGGTGTAAGAAACTGGCAGGAATAACTATGACACTCCTGAGGTAGCGAATGCATCATCACGTAAAGTATGGTATCAGTAAATTTGAGTACTCACAGCCAGGAGTAACGATAACTCTCTTACGATACACAGCTAGTGACGTATGGCTTGTGGCAGACTGGCCACAGTAACAGAATAATGTAAAATGTGGTTAGAAACTGGCAGGAATAACGATGACCCTCCTTAGTTAGCGAATGCAGCGTCACCAAGAGTATTACACCAGTAAATTCGAGTAGTCACTGGCAGGAGTAACGATAACTCTCTTACGATACACAATTAGTGACGTATCGCTCCTTGCAGACTGGCCACCGTAAAAAAATAAATAAAATATGGTAAGAAACTGGCAGGAATAGCTATGACTTTCCTGAGGTAGCCAATGCCACGTCACCAAGAGTATTACAATACCAAATTTGAGTGGTCACTGGCAGGAGTAACGATAACTCTCATCATAATACAAAACTAGTGACGTATCGCTTCTTGCAGACTGGCCACAATAACAAATAATGTGAAACTGTGTGAGCAACCCTGACCAGTTACTATGACTCTTTTAAGGTATCGAATGCCTCGTCACCACGGTTATTGTATGAGTAATCTCGAGTAAAACCTGGCAGGAGTAACGATTAAGCTCTTAAGATACACAACTAGTGACATAACACTTCTGACAGGCTGGCCACAGTAACAAAATGATGTCAAATGGAGTAAGTAACTTGCAGGAATTGCTATCATCATCCTCAGGTAGCCAATGCCTCGATACCAAAAGTATTGCATCAGGAAATTCGAGTACTCACTGGCAGGAGTAACGATAACTCTCTTATGATACACAACTAGTGACGTATCGCATCTGGCAGACTGTCACAGCAACAAAATAATGTAAAACGGTGTAAGAAACTGGCAGGAATAACTATGACACTCCTGAGGTAGCGAATGCATCATCACGTAAAGTATGGTATCAGTAAACTTGAGTACTCACTGCCAGGGGTAACGATAACTCTCTTACGATACACAGCTAGTGACGTATGGCTTGTGGCAGACTGGCCACAGTAACAGAATAATAAAAAATGTGGTTAGAAACTGGCAGGAATAACGATGACCCTCCTTAGTTAGCGAATGCAGCGTCACCAAGAGTATTACACCAGTAAATTCGAGTAGTCACTGGCAGTAGTAACGATAACTCTCTTACGATACACAATTAGTGACGTATCGCTCCTTGCAGACTGGCCACCGTAAAAAAAAAAATAAAATATGGTAAGAAACTGGCAGGAATAACAATGACTTTCCTGAGGTAGCCAATGCCACGCCACCAAGAGTATTACAATACCAAATTTGAGTGGTCACTGGCAGGAGTAACGATAACTCTCATCATAATACAAAACTAGTTACGTATCGCTTCTTGCACACTGGCCACAATAACAAATAATGTGAAACTGGGTGAGCAACCCTGACCAGTAACTATGACTCTCTTAAGGTATCGAATGCCTCGTCACCACGGTTACTGTATGAGTAATCTCGAGTAAAACCTGGCAGGAGTTACGATTAAGCTCTTAAGATACACAACTAGTGACATAACACTTCTGACAGGCTGGCCACAGTAACAAAATGATGTCAAATGGAGTAAGTAACTTGCAGGAATTGCTATGACCATCCTCAGGTAGCCAATGCCTCGATACCAAAAGTATTGCATCAGTAAATTCGAGTACTCACTGGCAGGAGTAACGATAACTCTCTTATGATACACAACTAGTGACGTATCGCATCTGGCAGACTGTCACAGCAACAAAATAATGTAAAACGGTGTAAGAAACTGGCAGGAATAACTATGACACTCCTGAGGTAGCGAATGCATCATCACGTAAAGTATGGTATCAGTAAACTTGAGTACTCACTGCCAGGAGTAACGATAACTCTCTTACGATACACAGCTAGTGACGTATGGCTTGTGGCAGACTGGCCACAGTAACAGAATAATGTAAAATGTGGTTAGAAACTGGCAGGAATAACGATGACCCTCCTTAGTTAGCGAATGCAGCGTCACCAAGAGTATTACACCAGTAAATTCGAGTAGTCACTGGCAGGAGTAACGATAACTCTCTTACGATACACAATTAGTGACGTATCGCTCCTTGCAGACTGGCCACCGTAAAAAAATAAATAAAATATGGTAAGAAACTGGCAGGAATAACTATGACTTTCCTGAGGTAGCCAATGCCACGTCACCAAGAGTATTACAATACCAAATTTGAGTGGTCACTGGCAGGAGTAACGATAACTCTCATCATAATACAAAACTAGTGACGTATCGCTTCTTGCAGACTGGCCACAATAACAAATAATGTGAAACTGTGTGAGCAACCCTGACCAGTTACTATGACTCTCTTAAGGTATCGAATGCCTCGTCACCACGGTTATTGTATGAGTAATCTCGAGTAAAACCTGGCAGGAGTAACGATTAAGCTCTTAAGATACACAACTAGTGACATAACACTTCTGACAGGCTGGCCACAGTAACAAAATGATGTCAAATGGAGTAAGTAACTTGCAGGAATTGCTATCATCATCCTCAGGTAGCCAATGCCTCGATACCAAAAGTATTGCATCAGGAAATTCGAGTACTCACTGGCAGGAGTAACGATAACTCTCTTATGATACACAACTAGTGACGTATCGCATCTGGCAGACTGTCACAGCAACAAAATAATGTAAAACGGTGTAAGAAACTGGCAGGAATAACTATGACACTCCTGAGGTAGCGAATGCATCATCACGTAAAGTATGGTATCAGTAAACTTGAGTACTCACTGCCAGGGGTAACGATAACTCTCTTACGATACACAGCTAGTGACGTATGGCTTGTGGCAGACTGGCCACAGTAACAGAATAATGTAAAATGTGGTTAGAAACTGGCAGGAATAACGATGACCCTCCTTAGTTAGCGAATGCAGCGTCACCAAGAGTATTACACCAGTAAATTCGAGTAGTCACTGGCAGGAGTAACGATAACTCTCTTACGATACACAATTAGTGACGTATCGCTCCTTGCAGACTGGCCACCGTAAAAAAATAAATAAAATATGGTAAGAAACTGGCAGGAATAACTATGACTTTCCTGAGGTAGCCAATGCCACGTCACCAAGAGTATTACAATACCAAATTTGAGTGGTCACTGGCGGGAGTAACGATAACTCTCATCATAATACACAACTAGTGACGTATCGCTTCTTGCAGACTGGCCACAATAACAAATAATGTGAAACTGGGTGAGCAACCCTGACCAGTAACTATGACTCTCTTAAGGTATCGAATGCCTCGTCACCACGGTTATTGTATGAGTAATCTCGAGTAAAACCTGGCAGGAGTAACGATTAAGCTCTTAAGATACACAACTAGTGACATAACACTTCTGACAGGCTGGCCACAGTAACAAAATGATGTCAAATGGAGTAAGTAACTTGCAGGAATTGCTATGACCATCCTCAGGTAGCCAATGCCTCGATACCAAAAGTATTGCATCAGTAAATTCGAGTACTCACTGGCAGGAGTAACGATAACTCTCTTATGATACACAACTAGTAACGTATCGCATCTGGCAGACTGTCACAGCAACAAATTAATGTAAAACGGTGTAAGAAACTGGCAGGAATAACTATGACACTCCTGAGGTAGCGAATGCATCATCACGTAAAGTATGGTATCAGTAAACTTGAGTACTCACTGCCAGGAGTAACGATAACTCTCTTACGATACACAGCTAGTGACGTATGGCTTGTGGCAGACTGGCCACAGTAACAGAATAATGTAAAATGTGGTTAGAAACTGGCAGGAATAACGATGACCCTCCTTAGTTAGCGAATGCAGCGTCACCAAGAGTATTACACCAGTAAATTCGAGTAGTCACTGGCAGGAGTAACGATAACTCTCTTACAATACACAATTAGTGACGTATCGCTCCTTGCAGACTGGCCACCGTAAGAAAATATATAAAATATGGTAAGAAACTGGCAGGAATAACTATGACTTTCCTGAGGTAGCCAATGCCACGTCACCAAGAGTATTACAATACCAAATTTGAGTGGTCACTGGCAGGAGTAACGATAACTCTCATCATAATACAAAACTAGTGACGTATCGCTTCTTGCAGACTGGCCACAATAACAAATAATGTGAAACTGGGTGAGCAACCCTGACCAGTAACTATGACTCTCTTAAGGAAGCCAATGCCTCGTCACCACGGTTATTGTATGAGTAATCTCGAGTAAAACCTGGCAGGAGTAACGATTTAGCTCTTAAGATACACAACTAGTGACATAACACTTCTGACAGGCTGGCCACAGTAACAAAATGATGTCAAATGGAGTAAGTAACTTGCAGGAATTGCTATGACCATCCTCAGGTAGCCAATGCCTCGATACCAAAAGTATTGCATCAGTAAATTCGAGTACTCACTGGCAGGAGTAACGATAACTCTCTTATGATACACAACTAGTGACGTATCGCATCTGGCAGACTGTCACAGCAACAAAATAATGTAAAACGGTGTAAGAAACTGGCAGGAATAACTATGACACTCCTGAGGTAGCGAATGCATCATCACGTAAAGTATGGTATCAGTAAATTTGAGTACTCACTGCCAGGAGTAACGATAACTCTCTTACGATACACAGCTAGTGACGTATGGCTTGTGGCAGACTGGCCACAGTAACAGAATAATGTAAAATGTGGTTAGAAACTGGCAGGAATAACGATGACCCTCCTTAGTTAGCGAATGCAGCGTCACCAAGAGTATTACACCAGTAAATTCGAGTAGTCACTGGCAGGAGTAACGATAACTCTCTTACGATACACAATTAGTGACGTATCGCTCCTTGCAGACTGGCCACCGTAAAAAAATAAATAAAATATGGTAAGAAACTGGCAGGAATAGCTATGACTTTCCTGAGGTAGCCAATGCCACGTCACCAAGAGTATTACAATACCAAATTTGAGTGGTCACTGGCAGGAGTAACGATAACTCTCATCATAATACAAAACTAGTGACGTATCGCTTCTTGCAGACTGGCCACAATAACAAATAATGTGAAACTGGGTGAGCAACCCTGACCAGTAACTATGACTCTCTTAAGGTATCGAATGCCTCGTCACCACGGTTATTGTATGAGTAATCTCGAGTAAAACCTGGCAGGAGTAACGATTAAGCTCTTAAGATACACAACTAGTGACATAACACTTCTGACAGGCTGGCCACAGTAACAAAATGATGTCAAATGGAGTAAGTAACTTGCAGGAATTGCTATGACCATCCTCAGGTAGCCAATGCCTCGATACCAAAAGTATTGCATCAGTAAATTCGAGTACTCACTGGCAGGAGTAACGATAACTCTCTTATGATACACAACTAGTGACGTATCGCATCTGGCCGACTGTCACAGCAACAAAGTAATGTAAAACGGTGTAAGAAACTGGCAGGAATAACTATGACACTCCTGAGGTAGCGAATGCATCATCACGTAAAGTATGGTATCAGTAAATTTGAGTACTCACAGCCAGGAGTAACGATAACTCTCTTACGATACACAGCTAGTGACGTATGGCTTGTGGCAGACTGGCCACAGTAACAGAATAATGTAAAATGTGGTTAGAAACTGGCAGGAATAACGATGACCCTCCTTAGTTAGCGAATGCAGCGTCACCAAGAGTATTACACCAGTAAATTCGAGTAGTCACTGGCAGGAGTAACGATAACTCTCTTACGATACACAATTAGTGACGTATCGCTCCTTGCAGACTGGCCACCGTAAAAAAATAAATAAAATATGGTAAGAAACTGGCAGGAATAGCTATGACTTTCCTGAGGTAGCCAATGCCACGTCACCAAGAGTATTACAATACCAAATTTGAGTGGTCACTGGCAGGAGTAACGATAACTCTCATCATAATACAAAACTAGTGACGTATCGCTTCTTGCAGACTGGCCACTATAACAAATAATGTGAAACTGGGTGAGCAACCCTGACCAGTAACTATGACTCTCTTAAGGTATCGAATGCCTCGTCACCACGGTTATTGTATGAGTAATCTCGAGTAAAACCTGGCAGGAGTAACGATTAAGCTCTTAAGATACACAACTAGTGACATAACACTTCTGACAGGCTGGCCACAGTACCAAAATTATGTCAAATGGAGTAAGTAACTTGCAGGAAGTGCTATGACCAACCTCAGGTAGCCAATGCCTCGATACCAAAAGTATTGCATCAGTAAATTCGAGTACTCACTGGCAGGAGTAACGATAACTCTCTTACGATACACAATTAGTGACGTATCGCTCCTTGCAGACTGGCCACCGTAAATAAATAAATAAAATATGGTAAGAAACTGAAAGGAATAACTATGACTTTCCTGAGGTAGCCAATGCCACGTCACCAAGAGTATTACAATACCAAATTTGAGTGGTCACTGGCAGGAGTAACGATAACTCTCATCATAATACAAAACTAGTGACGTATCGCTTCTTGCACACTGGCCACAATAACAAATAATGTGAAACTGGGTGAGCAACCCTGACCAGTAACTATGACTCTCTTAAGGTATCGAATGCCTCGTCACCACGGTTATTGTATGAGTAATCTCGAGTAAAACCTGGCAGGAGTAACGATTAAGCTCTTAAGATACACAACTAGTGACATAACACTTCTGACAGGCTGGCCACAGTAACAAAATGATGTCAAATGGAGTAAGTAACTTGCAGGAATTGCTATGACCATCCTCAGGTAGCCAATGCCCCTATACCAAAAGTATTGCATCAGTAAATTCGAGTACTCACTGGCAGGAGTAACGATAACTCTCTTATGATACACAACTAGTGACGTATCGCATCTGGCAGACTGTCACAGCAACAAAATAATGTAAAACGGTGTAAGAAACTGGCAGGAATAACTATGACACTCCTGAGGTAGCGAATGCATCATCACGTAAAGTATGGTATCAGTAAATTTGAGTACTCACTGCCAGGAGTAACGATAACTCTCTTACGATACACAGCTAGTGACGTATGGCTTGTGGCAGACTGGCCACAGTAACAGAATAATGTAAAATGTGGTTAGAAACTGGCAGGAATAACGATGACCCTCCTTAGTTAGCGAATGCAGCGTCACCAAGAGTATTACACCAGTAAATTCGAGTAGTCACTGGCAGGAGTAACGATAACTCTCTTACGATACACAGTTAGTGACGTATCGCTCCTTGCAGACTGGCCACCGTAAAAAAATAAATAAAATATGGTAAGAAACTGGCAGGAATAACTATGACTTTCCTGAGGTAGCCAATGCCACGTCACCAAGAGTATTACAATACCAAATTTGAGAGGTCACTGGCAGGAGTAACGTTTACTCTCATCATAATACAAAACTAGTGACGTATCGCTTCTTGCAGACTGGCCACAATAACAAATAATGTGAAACTGGGTGAGCAACCCTGACCAGTAACTATGACTCTCTTAAGGTATCGAATGCCTCGTCACCACGGTTATTGTATGAGTAATCTCGAGTAAAACCTGGCAGGAGTAACGATTTAGCTCTTAAGATACACAACTAGTGACATAACACTTCTGACAGGCTGGCCACAGTAACAAAATGATGTCAAATGGAGTAAGTAACTTGCAGGAATTGCTATGACCATCCTCAGGTAGCCAATGCCTCGATACCAAAAGTATTGCATCAGTAAATTCGAGTACTCACTGGCAGGAGTAACGATAACTCTCTTATGATACACAACTAGTGACGTATCGCATCTGGCAGACTGTCACAGCAACAAAATAATGTAAAACGGTGTAAGAAACTGGTAGGAATAACTATGACACTCCTGAGGTAGCGAATGCATCATCACGTAAAGTATGGTATCAGTAAACTTGAGTACTCACTGCCAGGAGTAACGATAACTCTCTTACGATACACAGCTAGTGACGTATGGCTTGTGGCAGACTGGCCACAGTAACAGAATAATGTAAAATGTGGTTAGAAACTGGCAGGAATAACGATGACCCTCCTTAGTTAGCGAATGCAGCGTCACCAAGAGTATTACACCAGTAAATTCGAGTAGTCACTGGCAGGAGTAACGATAACTCTCTTACGATACACAATTAGTGACGTATCGCTCCTTGCAGACTGGCCACCGTAAAAAAATAAATAAAATATGGTAAGAAACTGGCAGGAATAACTATGACTTTCCTGAGGTAGCCAATGCCACGTCACCAAGAGTATTACAATACCAAATTTGAGTGGTCACTGGCAGGAGTAACGTTTACTCTCATCATAATACAAAACTAGTGACGTATCGCTTCTTGCAGACAGGCCACAATAACAAATAATGTGAAACTGGGTGAGCAACCCTGACCAGTAACTATGACTCTCTTAGGGTATCGAATGCCTCGTCACCACGGTTATTGCATGAGTAATCTCGAGTAAAACCTGGCAGGAGTAACGATTAAGCTCTTAAGATACACAACTAGTGACATAACACTTCTGACAGGCTGGCCACAGTAACAAAATGATGTCAAATGGAGTAAGTAACTTGCAGGAATTGCTATGACCATCCTCAGGTAGCCAATGCCTCGATACCAAAAGTATTGCATCAGTAAATTCGAGTACTCACTGGCAGGAGTAACGATAACTCTCTTATGATACACAACTAGTGACGTATCGCATCTGGCCAACTGTCACAGCAACAAAATAATGTAAAACGGTGTAAGAAACTGGCAGGAATAACTATGACACTCCTGAGGTAGCGAATGCCTCATCACGTAAAGTATGGTATCAGTAAACCTATAGTACTCACTGCCAGGAGTAACGATAACTCTCTTACGATACACAGCTAGTGACGTATGGCTTGTGGCAGACTGGCCACAGTAACAGAATAATGTAAAATGTGGTTAGAAACTGGCAGGAATAACGATGACCCTCCTTAGTTAGCGAATGCAGCGTCACCAAGAGTATTACACCAGTAAATTCGAGTAGTCACTGGCAGGAGTAACGATAACTCTCTTACGATACACAATTAGTGACGTATCGCTCCTTGCAGACTGGCCACCGTAAAAAAATAAATAAAATATGGTAAGAAACTGGCAGGAATAACTATGACTTTCCTGAGGTAGCCAATGCCACGTCACCAAGTGTATTACAATACCAAATTTGAGTGGTCACTGGCAGGAGTAACGATAACTCTCATCATAATACAAAACTAGTGACGTATCGCTTCTTGCAGACTGGCCACAATAACAAATAATGTGAAACTGGGTGAGCAACCCTGACCAGTAACTATGACTCTCTTAAGGTATCGAATGCCTCGTGACCACGGTTAGTGTATGAGTAATCTCGAGTAAAACCTGGCAGGAGTAACGATTAAGCTCTTAAGATACACTACTAGTGACATAACACTTCTGACAGGCTGGCCACAGTAACAAAATGATGTCAAATGGAGTAAGTAACTTGCAGGAATTGCTATGACCATCCTCAGGTAGCCAATGCCTCGATACCAAAAGTATTGCATCAGTAAATTCGAGTACTCACTGGCAGGAGTAACGATAACTCTCTTATGATACACAACTAGTGACGTATCGCATCTGGCCAACTGTCACAGCAACAAAATAATGTAAAACGGTGTAAGAAACTGGCAGGAATAACTATGACACTCCTGAGGTAGCGAATGCATCATCACGTAAAGTATGGTATCAGTAAATTTGAGTACTCACTGCCAGGAGTAACGATAACTCTCTTACGATACACAGCTAGTGACGTATGGCTTGTGGCAGACTGGCCACAGTAACAGAATAATGTAAAATGTGGTTAGAAACTGGCAGGAATAACGATGACCCTCCTTAGTTAGCGAATGCAGCGTCACCAAGAGTATTACACCAGTAAATTCGAGTAGTCACTGGCAGGAGTAACGATAACTCTCTTACGATACACAATTAGTGACGTATCGCTCCTTGCAGACTGGCCACCGTAAAAAAATAAATAAAATATGGTAAGAAACTGGCAGGAATAGCTATGACTTTCCTGAGCTAGCCAATGCCACGTCTCCAAGAGTATTACAATACCAAATTTGAGTGGTCACTGGCAGGAGTAACGATAACTCTCATCATAATACAAAACTAGTGACGTATCGCTTCTTGCAGACTGGCCACAATAACAAATAATGTGAAACTGGGTGAGCAACCCTGACCAGTAACTATGACTCTCTTAAGGTATCGAATGCCTCGTCACCACGGTTATTGTATGAGTAATCTCGAGTAAAACCTGGCAGGAGTAACGATTAAGCTCTTAAGATACACAACTAGTGACATAACACTTGTGACAGGCTGGCCACAGTAACAAAATGATGTCAAATGGAGTAAGTAACTTGCAGGAATTGCTATGACCATCCTCAGGTAGCCAATGCCTCGATACCAAAAGTATTGCATCAGTAAATTCGAGTACTCACTGGCAGGAGTAACGATAACTCTCTTATGATACACAACTAGTGACGTATCGCATCTGGCAGACTGTCACAGCAACAAAATAATGTAAAACGGTGTAAGAAACTGGCAGGAATAACTATGACACTCCTGAGGTAGCGAATGCATCATCACGTAAAGTATGGTATCAGTAAACTTGAGTACTCACTGCCAGGAGTAACGATAACTCTCTTACGATACACAGCTAGTGACGTATGGCTTGTGGCAGACTGGCCACAGTAACAGAATAATGTAAAATGTGGTTAGAAACTGGCAGGAATAACGATGACCCTCCTTAGTTAGCGAATGCAGCATCACCAAGAGTATTACACCAGTAAATTCGAGTAGTCACTGGCAGGAGTAACGATAACTCTCTTACGATACACAATTAGTGACGTATCGCTCCTTGCAGACTGGCCACCGTAAAAAAATAAATAAAATATGGTAAGAAAATGGCAGGAATAACTATGACTTTCCTGAGGTAGCCAATGCCACGTCACCAAGAGTATTACAATACCAAATTTGAGTGGTCACTGGCAGGAGTAACGATAACTCTCATCATAATACAAAACTAGTGACGTATCGCTTCTTGCACACTGGCCACAATAACAAATAATGTGAAACTGGGTGAGCAACCCTGACCAGTAACTATGACTCTCTTAAGGTATCGAATGCCTCGTCACCACGGTTATTGTATGAGTAATCTCGAGTAAAACCTGGCAGGAGTAACGATTAAGCTCTTAAGATACACAACTAGTGACATAACACTTCTGACAGGCTGGCCACAGTAACAAATTGATGTCAAATGGAGTAAGTAACTTGCAGGAATTGCTATGACCATCCTCAGGTAGCCAATGCCTCGATACCAAAAGTATTGCATCAGTAAATTCGAGTACCCACTGGCAGGAGTAACGATAACTCTCTTATGATACACAACTAGTGACGTATCGCATCTGGCAGACTGTCACAGCAACAAAATAATGTAAAACGGTGTAAGAAACTGGCAGGAATAACTATGACACTCCTGAGGTAGCGAATGCATCATCACGTAAAGTATGGTATCAGTAAATTTGAGTACTCACTGCCAGGAATAACGATAACTCTCTTACGATACACAGCTAGTGACGTATGGCTTGTGGCAGACTGGCCACAGTAACAGAATAATGTAAAATGTGGTTAGAAACTGGCAGGAATAACGATGACCCTCCTTAGTTAGCGAATGCAGCGTCACCAAGAGTATTACACCAGTAAATTCGAGTAGTCACTGGCAGGAGTAACGATAACTCTCTTACGATACACAATTAGTGACGTATCGCTCCTTGCAGACTGGCCACCGTAAAAAAATAAATAAAATATGGTAAGAAACTGGCAGGAATAACTATGACTTTCCTGAGGTAGCCAATGCCACGTCACCAAGTGTATTACAATACCAAATTTGAGTGGTCACTGGCAGGAGTAACGATAACTCTCATCATAATACAAAACTAGTGACGTATCGCTTCTTGCAGACTGGCCACAATAACAAATAATGTGAAACTGGGTGAGCAACCCTGACCAGTAACTATGACTCTCTTAAGGTATCGAATGCCTCGTGACCACGGTTAGTGTATGAGTAATCTCGAGTAAAACCTGGCAGGAGTAACGATTAAGCTCTTAAGATACACTACTAGTGACATAACACTTCTGACAGGCTGGCCACAGTAACAAAATGATGTCAAATGGAGTAAGTAACTTGCAGGAATTGCTATGACCATCCTCAGGTAGCCAATGCCTCGATACCAAAAGTATTGCATCAGTAAATTCGAGTACTCACTGGCAGGAGTAACGATAACTCTCTTATGATACACAACTAGTGACGTATCGCATCTGGCCGACTGTCACAGCAACAAAATAATGTAAAACGGTGTAAGAAACTGGCAGGAATAACTATGACACTCCTGAGGTAGCGAATGCATCATCACGTAAAGTATGGTATCAGTAAATTTGAGTACTCACTGCCAGGAGTAACGATAACTCTCTTACGATACACAGCTAGTGACGTATGGCTTGTGGCAGACTGGCCACAGTAACAAAATAATGTAAAATGTGGTTAGAAACTGGCAGGAATAACGATGACCCTCCTTAGTTAGCGAATGCAGCGTCACCAAGAGTATTACACCAGTAAATTCGAGTAGTCACTGGCAGGAGTAACGATAACTCTCTTACGATACACAATTAGTGACGTATCGCTCCTTGCAGACTGGCCACCGTAAAAAAATAAATAAAATATGGTAAGAAACTGGCAGGAATAACTATGACTTTCCTGAGGTAGCCAATGCCACGTCACCAAGAGTATTACAATACCAAATTTGAGTGGTCACTGGCGGGAGTAACGTTTACTCTCATCATAATACAAAACTAGTGACGTATCGCTTCTTGCAGACAGGCCACAATAACAAATAATGTGAAACTGGGTGAGCAACCCTGACCAGTAACTATGACTCTCTTAGGGTATCGAATGCCTCGTCACCACGGTTATTGCATGAGTAATCTCGAGTAAAACCTGGCAGGAGTAACGATTAAGCTCTTAAGATACACAACTAGTGACATAACACTTCTGACAGGCTGGCCACAGTAACAAAATGATGTCAAATGGAGTAAGTAACTTGCAGGAATTGCTATGACCATCCTCAGGTAGCCAATGCCTCGATACCAAAAGTATTGCATCAGTAAATTCGAGTACTCACTGGCAGGAGTAACGATAACTCTCTTATGATACACAACTAGTGACGTATCGCATCTGGCAGACTGTCACAGCAACAAAATAATGTAAAACGGTGTAAGAAACTGGCAGGAATAACTATGACACTCCTGAGGTAGCGAATGCATCATCACGTAAAGTATGGTATCAGTAAACCTATAGTACTCACTGCCAGGAGTAACGATAACTCTCTTACGATACACAGCTAGTGACGTATGGCTTGTGGCAGACTGGCCACAGTAACGGAATAATGTAAAATGTGGTTAGAAACTGGCAGGAATAACGATGACCCTCCTTAGTTAGCGAATGCAGCGTCACCAAGAGTATTACACCAGTAAATTCGAGTAGTCACTGGCAGGAGTAACGATAACTCTCTTACGATACACAATTAGTGACGTATCGCTCCTTGCAGACTGGCCACCGTAAAAAAATAAATAAAATATGGTAAGAAACTGGCAGGAATAACTATGACTTTCCTGAGGTAGCCAATGCCACGTCACCAAGTGTATTACAATACCAAATTTGAGTGGTCACTGGCAGGAGTAACGATAACTCTCATCATAATACAAAACTAGTGACGTATCGCTTCTTGCAGACTGGCCACAATAACAAATAATGTGAAACTGGGTGAGCAACCCTGACCAGTAACTATGACTCTCTTAAGGTATCGAATGCCTCGTGACCACGGTTAGTGTATGAGTAATCTCGAGTAAAACCTGGCAGGAGTAACGATTAAGCTCTTAAGATACACTACTAGTGACATAACACTTCTGACAGGCTGGCCACAGTAACAAAATGATGTCAAATGGAGTAAGTAACTTGCAGGAATTGCTATGACCATCCTCAGGTAGCCAATGCCTCGATACCAAAAGTATTGCATCAGTAAATTCGAGTACTCACTGGCAGGAGTAACGATAACTCTCTTATGATACACAACTAGTGACGTATCGTATCTGGCCAACTGTCACAGCAACAAAATAATGTAAAACGGTGTAAGAAACTGGCAGGAATAACTATGACACTCCTGAGGTAGCGAATGCATCATCACGTAAAGTATGGTATCAGTAAATTTGAGTACTCACTGCCAGGAGTAACGATAACTCTCTTACGATACACAGCTAGTGACGTATGGCTTGTGGCAGACTGGCCACAGTAACAGAATAATGTAAAATGTGGTTAGAAACTGGCAGGAATAACGATGACCCTCCTTAGTTAGCGAATGCAGCGTCACCAAGAGTATTACACCAGTAAATTCGAGTAGTCACTGGCAGGAGTAACGATAACTCTCTTACGATACACAATTAGTGACGTATCGCTCCTTGCAGACTGGCCACCGTAAAAAAATAAATAAAATATGGTAAGAAACTGGCAGGAATAGCTATGACTTTCCTGAGCTAGCCAATGCCACGTCACCAAGAGTATTACAATACCAAATTTGAGTGGTCACTGGCAGGAGTAACGATAACTCTCATCATAATACAAAACTAGTGACGTATCGCTTCTTGCAGACTGGCCACAATAACAAATAATGTGAAACTGGGTGAGCAACCCTGACCAGTAACTATGACTCTCTTAAGGTATCGAATGCCTCGTCACCACGGTTATTGTATGAGTAATCTCGAGTAAAACCTGGCAGGAGTAACGATTAAGCTCTTAAGATACACAACTAGTGACATAACACTTGTGACAGGCTGGCCACAGTAACAAAATGATGTCAAATGGAGTAAGTAACTTGCAGGAATTGCTATGACCATCCTCAGGTAGCCAATGCCTCGATACCAAAAGTATTGCATCAGTAAATTCGAGTACTCACTGGCAGGAGTAACGATAACTCTCTTATGATACACAACTAGTGACGTATCGCATCTGGCAGACTGTCACAGCAACAAAATAATGTAAAACGGTGTAAGAAACTGGCAGGAATAACTATGACACTCCTGAGGTAGCGAATGCATCATCACGTAAAGTATGGTATCAGTAAACTTGAGTACTCACTGCCAGGAGTAACGATAACTCTCTTACGATACACAGCTAGTGACGTATGGCTTGTGGCAGACTGGCCACAGTAACAGAATAATGTAAAATGTGGTTAGAAACTGGCAGGAATAACGATGACCCTCCTTAGTTAGCGAATGCAGCATCACCAAGAGTATTACACCAGTAAATTCGAGTAGTCACTGGCAGGAGTAACGATAACTCTCTTACGATACACAATTAGTGACGTATCGCTCCTTGCAGACTGGCCACCGTAAAAAAATAAATAAAATATGGTAAGAAAATGGCAGGAATAACTATGACTTTCCTGAGGTAGCCAATGCCACGTCACCAAGAGTATTACAATACCAAATTTGAGTGGTCACTGGCAGGAGTAACGATAACTCTCATCATAATACAAAACTAGTGACGTATCGCTTCTTGCACACTGGCCACAATAACAAATAATGTGAAACTGGGTGAGCAACCCTGACCAGTAACTATGACTCTCTTAAGGTATCGAATGCCTCGTCACCACGGTTATTGTATGAGTAATCTCGAGTAAAACCTGGCAGGAGTAACGATTAAGCTCTTAAGATACACAACTAGTGACATAACACTTCTGACAGGCTGGCCACAGTAACAAATTGATGTCAAATGGAGTAAGTAACTTGCAGGAATTGCTATGACCATCCTCAGGTAGCCAATGCCTCGATACCAAAAGTATTGCATCAGTAAATTCGAGTACCCACTGGCAGGAGTAACGATAACTCTCTTATGATACACAACTAGTGACGTATCGCATCTGGCAGACTGTCACAGCAACAAAATAATGTAAAACGGTGTAAGAAACTGGCAGGAATAACTATGACACTCCTGAGGTAGCGAATGCATCATCACGTAAAGTATGGTATCAGTAAATTTGAGTACTCACTGCCAGGAATAACGATAACTCTCTTACGATACACAGCTAGTGACGTATGGCTTGTGGCAGACTGGCCACAGTAACAGAATAATGTAAAATGTGGTTAGAAACTGGCAGGAATAACGATGACCCTCCTTAGTTAGCGAATGCAGCGTCACCAAGAGTATTACACCAGTAAATTCGAGTAGTCACTGGCAGGAGTAACGATAACTCTTTTACGATACACAATTAGTGACGTATCGCTCCTTGCAGACTGGCCACCGTAAAAAAATAAATAAAATATGGTAAGAAACTGGCAGGAATAACTATGACTTTCCTGAGGTAGCCAATGCCACGTCACCAAGAGTATTACAATACCAAATTTGAGTGGTCACTGGCAGGAGTAACGATAACTCTCATCATAATACAAAACTAGTGACGTATCGCTTCTTGCAGACTGGCCACAATAACAAATAATGTGAAACTGGGTGAGCAACCCTGACCAGTAACTATGACTCTCTTAAGGTATCGAATGCCTCGTCACCATGGTTATTGTATGAGTAATCTCGAGTAAAACCTGGCAGGAGTAACGATTAAGCTCTTAAGATACACAACTAGTGACATAACACTTCTGACAGGCTGGCCACAGTAACAAAATGATGTCAAATGGAGTAAGTAACTTGCAGGAATTGCTATGACCATCCTCAGGTAGCCAATGCCTCGATACCAAAAGTATTGCATCAGTAAATTCGAGTACTCACTGGCAGGAGTAACAATAACTCTCTTATGATACACAACTAAAGAACGTATCGCATCTGGCAGACTGTCACAGCAACAAAATAATGTAAAACGGTGTAAGAAACTGGCAGGAATAACTATGACACTCCTGAGGTAGCGAATGCATCATCATGTAAACTATGGTATCAGTAAACTTGAGTACACACAGCCAGGAGTAACGATAACTCTCTTACGGTACACAGCTAGTGACGTATGGCTTGTGGCAGACTGGCCACAGTAACAGAATAATGTAAAATGTGGTTAGAAACTGGCAGGAATAACGATGACCCTCCTTAGTTAGCGAATGCAGCGTCACCAAGAGTATTACACCAGTAAATTCGAGTAGTCACTGGCAGGAGTAACGATAACTCTCTTACGATACACAATTAGTGACGTATCGCTCCTTGCAGACTGGCCACCGTAAAAAAATAAATAAAATATGGTAAGAAACTGGCAGGAATAGCTATGACTTTCCTGAGGTAGCCAATGCCACGTCACCAAGAGTATTACAATACCAAATTTGAGTGGTCACTGGCAGGAGTAACGATAACTCTCATTATAATACAAAACTAGTGACGTATCGCTTCTTGCAGACTGGCCTCAATAACAAATAATGTGAAACTGGGTGAGCAATCCTGACCAGTAACTATGACTCTCTTAAGGTATCGAATGCCTCGTCACCACGGTTATTGTATGAGTAATCTCGAGTAAAACCTGGCAGGAGTAACGATTAAGCTCTTAAGATACACAACTAGCGACATAACACTTCTGACAGGCTGGCTACAGTAACAAAATGATGTCAAATGGAGTAAGTAACTTGCAGGAATTGCTATGACCATCCTCAGGTAGCCAATGCCTTGATACCAAAAGTATTGCATCAGTAAATTCGAGTACTCACTGGCAGGAGTAACGATAACTCTCTTATGATACACAACTAGTGACCTATCGCATCTGGCAGACTGTCATAGCAACAAAATAATGTAAAACGGTGTAAGAAACTGGCAGGAATAACTATGACACTCCTGAGGTAGCGAATGCATCATCACGTAAAGTATGGTATCAGTAAACCTGAGTACTCACTGCCAGGAGTAACGATAACTCTCTTACGATACACAGCTAGTGACGTATGGCTTGTGGCAGACTGGCCACAGTAACAGAATAATGTAAAATGTGGTTAGAAACTGGCAGGAATAACGATGACCCTCCTTAGTTAGCGAATGCAGCGTCACCAAGAGTATTACACCAGTAAATTCGAGTAGTCACTGGCAGGAGTAACGATAACTCTCTTACGATACACAATTAGTGACGTATCGCTCCTTGCAGACTGGCCACCGTAAAAAAATAAATAAAATATGGTAAGAAACTGGCAGGAATAACTATGACTTTCCTGAGGTAGCCAATGCCACGTCACCAAGAGTATTACAATACCAAATTTGAGTGGTCACTGGCAGGAGTAACGATAACTATCTTATGATACACAACTAGTGACGTATCGCATCTGGCAGACTGTCACAGCAACAAAATAATGTAAAACGGTGTAAGAAACTGGCAGGAATAACTATGACACTCCTGAGGTAGCGAATGCATCATCACGTAAAGTGTGGTATCAGTAAACTTGAGTACTCACTGCCAGGAGTAACGATAACTCTCTTACGATACACAGCTAGTGACGTATGGCTTGTGGCAGACTGGCCACAGTAACAGAATAATGTAAAATGTGGTTAGAAACTGGCAGGAATAACGATGACCCTCCTTAGTTAGCGAATGCAGCGTCACCAAGAGTATTACACCAGTAAATTCGAGTAGTCACTGGCAGGAGTAACGATAACTCTCTTACGATACACAATTAGTGACGTATCGCTCCTTGCAGACTGGCCACCGTAAAAAAATAAATAAAATATGGTAAGAAACTGGCAGGAATAACTATGACTTTCCTGAGGTAGCCAATGCCACGTCACCAAGAGTATTACAATACCAAATTTGAGTGGTCACTGGCAGGAGTAACGATAACTCTCATCATAATACAAAACTAGTGACGTATCGCTTCTTGCAGACTGGCCACAATAACAAATAATGTGAAACTGGGTGAGCAACCCTGACCAGTAACTATGACTCTCTTAAGGTATCGAATGCCTCGTCACCACGGTTATTGTATGAGTAATCTCGAGTAAAACCTGGCAGGAGTAACGATTAAGCTCTTAAGATACACAACTAGTGACATAACACTTCTGACAGGCTGGCCACAGTAACAAAATGATGTCAAATGGAGTAAGTAACTTGCAGGAATTGCTATGACCATCCTCAGGTAGCCAATGCCTCGATACCAAAAGTATTGCATCAGTAAATTCGAGTGCTCACTGGCAGGAGTAACGATAACTCTCTTATGATACACAACTAGTGACGTATCGCATCTGGCAGACTGTCACAGCAACAAAATAATGTAAAACGGTGTAAGTAACTGGCAGCAATAACTATGACACTCCTGAGGTAGCGAATGCATCATCACGTAAAGTATGGTATCAGTAAATTTGAGTACTCACTGCCAGGAGTAACGATAACTCTCTTACGATACACAGCTAGTGACGTATGGCTTGTGGCAGACTGGCCACAGTAACAGAATAATGTAAAATGTGGTTAGAAACTGGCAGGAGTAACGATGACCCTCCTTAGTTAGCGAATGCAGCGTCACCAAGAGTATTACACCAGTAAATTCGAGTAGTCACTGGCAGGAGTAACGATAACTCTTTTACGATACACAATTAGTGACGTATCGCTCCTTGCAGACTGGCCACCATAAAAAAATAAATAAAATATGGTAAGAAACTGGCAGGAATAACTATGACTTTCCTGAGGTAGCCAATGCCACGTCACCAAGAGTATTACAATACCAAATTTGAGTGGTCACTGGCAGGAGTAACGATAACTCTCATCATAATACAAAACTAGTGACGTATCGCTTCTTGCACACTGGCCACAATAACAAATAATGTGAAACTGGGTGAGCAACCCTGACCAGTAACTATGACTCTCTTAAGGTATCGAATGTCTCGTCACCACGGTTATTGTATGAGTAATCTCGAGTAAAACCTGGCAGGAGTAACGATTAAGCTCTTAAGATACACAACTAGTGACACAACACTTCTGACAGGCTGGCCACAGTAACAAAATGATGGCAAATGGAGTAAGTAACTTGCAGGAATTGCTATGACCATCCTCAGGTAGCCAATGCCTCGATACCAAAAGTATTGCATCAGTAAATTCGAGTGCTCACTGGCAGGAGTAACGATAACTCTCTTATGATACACAACTAGTGACGTATCGCATCTGGCAGACTGTCACAGCAACAAAATAATGTAAAACGGTGTAAGAAACTGGCAGGAATAACTATGACACTCCTGAGGTAGCGAATGCATCATCACGTAAAGTGTGGTATCAGTAAACTTGAGTACTCACTGCCAGGAGTAACGATAACTCTCTTACGATACGCAGCTAGTGACGTATGGCTTGTGGCAGACTGGCCACAGTAACAGAATAATGTAAAATGTGGTTAGAAACTGGCAGGAATAACGATGACCCTCCTTAGTTAGCGAATGCAGCGTCACCAAGAGTATTACACCAGTAAATTCGAGTAGTCACTGGCAGGAGTAACGATAACTCTCTTACAATACACAATTAGTGACGTATCGCTCCTTGCAGACTGGCCACCGTAAAAAAATAAATAAAATATGGTAAGAAACTGGCAGGAATAACTATGACTTTCCTGAGGTAGCCAATGCCACGTCACCAAGAGTATTACAATACCAAATTTGAGTGGTCACTGGCAGGAGTAACGATAACTCTCATCATAATACAAAACTAGTGACGTATCGCTTCTTGCAGACTGGCCACAATAACAAATAATGTGAAACTGGGTGAGCAACCCTGACCTGTAACTATGACTCTCTTAAGGTATCGAATGGCTCGTCACCACGGTTATTGTATGAGTAATCTCGAGTAAAACCTGGCAGGAGTAACGATTAAGCTCTTAAGATACACAACTAGTGACATAACACTTCTGACAGGCTGGCCACAGTAACAAAATGATGTCAAATGGAGTAAGTAACTTGCAGGAATTGCTATGACCATCCTCAGGTAGCCAATGCCTCGATACCAAAAGTATTGCATCAGTAAATTCGAGTGCTCACTGGCAGGAGTAACGATAACTCTCTTATGATACACAACTAGTGACGTATCGCATCTGGCAGACTGTCACAGCAACAAAATAATGTAAAACGGTGTAAGAAACTGGCAGGAATAACTATGACACTCCTGAGGTAGCGAATGCATCATCACGTAAAGTATGGTATCAGTAAATTTGAGTACTCACTGCCAGGAGTAACGATAACTCTCTTACGATACACAGCTAGTGACGTATGGCTTGTGGCAGACTGGCCACAGTAACAGAATAATGTAAAATGTGGTTAGAAACTGGCAGGAATAACGATGACCCTCCTTAGTTAGCGAATGCAGCGTCACCAAGAGTATTACACCAGTAAATTCGAGTAGTCACTGGCAGGAGTAACGATAACTCTTTTACGATACACAATTAGTGACGTATCGCTCCTTGCAGACTGGCCACCGAAAAAAATAAATAAAATATGGTAAGAAACTGGCAGGAATAACTATGACTTTCCTGAGGTAGCCAATGCCACGTCACCAAGAGTATTACAATACCAAATTTGAGTGGTCACTGGCAGGAGTAACGATAACTCTCATCATAATACAAAACTAGTGACGTATCGCTTCTTGCACACTGGCCACAATAACAAATAATGTGAAACTGGGTGAGCAACCCTGACCAGTACCTATGACCCTCTTAAGGTATCGAATGCCTCGTCACCACGGTTATTGTATGAGTAATCTCGAGTAAAACCTGGCAGGAGTAACGATTAAGCTCTTAAGATACACAACTAGTGACATAACACTTCTGACAGGCTGGCCACAGTAACAAAATATTGTCAAATGGAGTAATTAACTTGCAGGAATTGCTATGACCATCCTCAGGTAGCCAATGCCTCGATACCAAAAGTATTGCATCAGTAAATTCGAGTGCTCACTGGCAGGAGTAACGATAACTCTCTTATGATACACAACTAGTGACGTATCGCATCTGGCAGACTGTCACAGCAACAAAATAATGTAAAACGGTGTAAGAAACTGGCAGGAATAACTATGACACTCCTGAGGTAGCGAATGCATCATCACGTAAAGTATGGTATCAGTAAATTTGAGTACTCACTGCCAGGAGTAACGATAACTCTCTTACGATACACAGCTAGTGACGTATGGCTTGTGGCAGACTGGCCACAGTGACAGAATAATGTAAAATGTGGTTAGAAACTGGCAGGAATAACGATGACCCTCCTTAGTTAGCGAATGCAGCGTCACCAAGAGTATTACACCAGTAAATTCGAGTAGTCACTGGCAGGAGTAACGATAACTCTTTTACGATACACAATTAGTGACGTATCGCTCCTTGCAGACTGGCCACCGTAAAAAAATAAATAAAATATGGTAAGAAACTGGCAGGAATAACTATGACTTTCCTGAGGTAGCCAATGCCACGTCACCAAGAGTATTACAATACCAAATTTGAGTGGTCACTGGCAGGAGTAACGATAACTATCTTACGATACACAACTAGTGACGTATCGCAACTGGCAGACTGTCACAGCAACAAAATAATGTAAAACGGTGTAAGAAACTGGCAGGAATAACTATGACACTCCTGAGGTAGCGAATGCATCATCACGTAAAGTGTGGTATCAGTAAATTTGAGTACTCACTGCCAGGAGTAACGATAACTCTCTTACGATACACAGCCAGTGACGTATGGCTTGTGGCAGACTGGCCACAGTAACAGAATAATGTAAAATGTGGTTAGAAACTGGCAGGAATAACGATGACCCTCCTTAGTTAGCGAATGCAGCGTCACCAAGAGTATTACACCAGTAAATTCGAGTAGTCACTGGCAGGAGTAACGATAACTCTCTTACGATACACAATTAGTGACGTATCGCTCCGTGCAGACTGGCCACCTTAAAAAAATAAATAAAATATGGTAAGAAACTGGCAGGAATAACTATGACTTTCCTGAGGTAGCCAATGCCACGTCACCAAGAGTATTACAATACCAAATTTGAGTGGTCACTGGCAGGAGTAACGATAACTCTCATCATAATACAAAACTAGTGACGTATCGCTTCTTGCAGACTGGCCACAATAACAAATAATGTGAAACTGGGTGAGCAACCCTGACCAGTAACTATGACTCTCTTAAGGTATCGAATGCCTCGTCACCACGGTTATTGTATGAGTAATCTCGAGTAAAACCTGGCAGGAGTAACGATTAAGCTCTTAAGATACACAACTAGTGACATACCACTTCTGACAGGCTGGCCACAGTAACAAAATGATGTCAAATGGAGTAAGTAACTTGCAGGAATTGCTATGACCATCCTCAGGTAGCCAATGCCTCGATACCAAAAGTATTGCATCAGTAAATTCGAGTACTCACTGGCAGGAGTAACGATAACTCTCTTATGATACTTAACTAGTGACGTATCGTATCTGGCAGACTGTCACAGCAACAAAATAATGTAAAACGGTGTAAGAAACTGGCAGGAATAACTATGACACTCCTGAGGTAGCGAATGCATCATCACGTAAAGTATGGTATCAGTAAACTTGAGTACTCACTGCCAGGAGTAACGATAACTCTCTTACGATACACAGCTAGTGACGTATGGCTTGTGGCAGACTGGCCACAGTAACAGAATAATGTAAAATGTGGTTAGAAACTGGCAGGAATAACGATGACTCTCCTTAGTTAGCGAATGCAGCGTCACCAAGAGTATTACACCAGTAAATTCGAGTAGTCACTGGCAGGAGTAACAATAACTCTCTTACGATACACAATTAGTGACGTATCGCTCCTTGCAGACTGGCCACCGTAAAAAAATAAATAAAATATGGTAAGAAACTGGCAGGAATAACTATGACTTTCCTGAGGTAGCCAATGCCACGTCACCAAGAGTATTACAATACCAAATTTGAGTGGTAACTGGCAGGAGTAACGTTAACTCTTAACATAATACAAAACTAGTGACGTATCGCTTCTTGCAGACTGGCCACAATAACAAATGATATGAAACTGGGTGAGCAACCCTGACCAGTAACTATGACTCTCTTAAGGTATCGAATGCCTCGTCACCACGGTTATTGTATGAGTAATCTCGAGTAAAACCTGGCAGGAGTAACGATTAAGCTCTTAAGATACACAACTAGTGACATAACACTTCTGACAGGCTGGCCACAGTAACAAAATGATGTCAAATGGAGTAAGTAACTTGCAGGGATTGCTATGACCATCCTCAGGTAGCCAATGCCTCGATACCAAAAGTATTGCATCAGTAAATTCGAGTACTCACGGCAGGAGTAACGATAACTCTTTTATGATACACAACTAGTGACGTATCGCATCTGGCAGACTGTCACAGCAACAAAATAATGTAAAACGGTGTAAGAAACTGGCAGGAATAACTATGACACTCCTGAGGTAGCGAATGCATCATCACGTAAAGTATGGTATCAACAAACTTGAGTACTCACTTCCAGGAGAAACGATAACTCTCCTTCGATACACAGCTACTGACGTATGGCTTGTGGCAGACTGGCCACAGTAACAGAATAATGTAAAATGTGGTTAGAAACTGGCAGGAATAACGATGACCCTCCTTAGTTAGCGAATGCAGCGTCACCAAGAGTCTTACACCAGTAAATTCGAGTAGTCACTGGCAGGAGTAACGATAACTCTTTTACGATACATAATTAGTGACGTATCGCTCCTTGCAGACTGGCCACCGTAAAAAAATAAATAAAATATGGTAAGAAACTGGCAGGAATAACTATGACTTTCCTGAGGTAGCCAATGCCACGTCACCAAGAGTATTACAATACCAAATTTGAGTGGTCACTGGCAGGAGTAACGATAACTCTCATCATAATACAAAACTAGTGACGTATCGCTTCTTGCACACTGGCCACAATAACAAATAATGTGAAACTGGGTGAGCAACCCTGACCAGTAACTATGACTCTCTTAAGGTATCGAATGCCTCGTCACCACGGTTATTGTATGAGTAATCTCGAGTAAAACCTGGCAGGAGTAACGATTAAGCTCTTAAGATACACAACTAGTGACATAACACTTCTGACAGGCTGGCCACAGTAACAAAATGATGTCAAATGGAGTAAGTAACTTGCAGGAATTGCTATGACCATCCTCAGATAGCCAATGCCTCGATACCAAAAGTATTGCATCAGTAAATTCGAGTACTCACTGGCAGGAGTAACGATAACTCTCTTATGATACTTAACTAGTGACGTATCGTATCTGGCAGACTGTCACAGCAACAAAATAATGTAAAACGGTGTAAGAAACTGGCAGGAATAACTATGACACTCCTGAGGTAGCGAATGCATCATCACGTAAAGTATGGTATCAGTAAACTTGAGTACTCACTGCCAGGAGTAACGATAACTCTCTTACGATACACAGCTAGTGACGTATGGCTTGTGGCAGACTGGCCACAGTAACAGAATAATGTAAAATGTGGTTAGAAACTGGCAGGAATAACGATGACCCTCCTTAGTTAGCGAATGCAGCGTCACCAAGAGTATTACACCAGTAAATTCGAGTAGTCACTGGCAGGAGTAACAATAACTCTCTTACGATACACAATTAGTGACGTATCGCTCCTTGCAGACTGGCCACCGTAAAAAAATAAATAAAATATGGTAAGAAACTGGCAGGAATAACTATGACTTTCCTGAGGTAGCCAATGCCACGTCACCAAGAGTATTACAATACCAAATTTGAGTGGTCACTGGCAGGAGTAACGATAACTCTCATCATAATACAAAACTAGTGACGTATCGCTTATTGCACACTGGCCACAATAACAAATAATGTGAAACTGGGTGAGCAACCCTGACCAGTAACTATGACTCTCTTAAGGTATCGAATGCCTCGTCACCACGGTTATTGTATGAGTAATCTCGAGTAAAACCTGGCAGGAGTAACGATTAAGCTCTTAAGATACACAACTAGTGACATAACACTTCTGACAGGCTGGCCACAGTAACAAAATGATGTCAAATGGAGTAAGTAACTTGCAGGAATTGCTATGACCATCCTCAGGTAGCCAATGCCTCGATACCAAAAGTATTGCATCAGTAAATTCGAGTACTCACTGGCAGGAGTAACGATAGCTCTCTTATGATACACAACTAGAGACGTATCGCATCTGGCAGACTGTCACAGCAACAAAATAATGTAAAACGGTGTAAGAAACTGGCAGGAATAACTATGACACTCCTGAGGTAGCGAATACATCATCATGTAAAGTATGGTATCAGTAAACTTGAGTACTCACTGCCAGGAGTAACGATAACTCTCTTACGATACACAGCTAGTGACGTATGGCTTGTGGCAGACTGGCCACAGTAACAGAATAATGTAAAATGTGGTTAGAAACTGGCAGGAATAACGATGACCCTCCTTAGTTAGCGAATGCAGCGTCACCAAGAGTATTACACCAGTAAATTCGAGTAGTCACTGGCAGGAGTAACGATAACTCTCTTACGATACACAATTAGTGACGTATCGCTCCTTGCAGACTGGCCACCGTAAAAAAATAAATAAAATATGGTATGAAACTGGCAGGAATAACTATGACTTTCCTGAGGTAGCCAATGCCACGTCACCAAGAGTATTACAATACCTAATTTGAGTGGTCACTGGCAGGAGTAACGATAACTCTCATCATAATACAAAACTAGTGACGTATCGCTTCTTGCAGACTGGCCACAATAACAAATAATGTGAAACTGGGTGAGCAACCCTGACCAGTAACTATGACTCTCTTAAGGTATCGAATGCCTCGTCACCACGGTTATTGTATGAGTAATCTCGAGTAAAACCTGGCAGGTGTAACGATTAAGCTCTTAAGATACACAACTAGTGACATAACACTTCTGACAGGCTGGCCACAGTAACAAAATGATGTCAAATGGAGTAAGTAACTTGCAGGAATTGCTATGACCATCCTCAGGTAGCCAATGCCTCGATACCAAAAGTATTGCATGAGTAAATTCGAGTACTCACTGGCAGGAGTAACGATAACTCTCTTATGATACACAACTAGTGACGTATCGCATCTGGCAGACTGTCACAGCAACAAAATAATGTAAAACGGTGTAAGAAACTGGCAGGAATAACTATGACACTCCTGAGGTAGCGAATGTATCATCACGTAAAGTATGGTATCAGTAAACTTGAGTACTCACTGCCAGGAGTAACGATAACTCTCTTACGATACACATCTAGTGACGTATGGCTTGTGGCAGACTGGCCACAGTAACAGAATAATGTAAAATGTGGTTAGAAACTGGCAGGAATAACGATGACTCTCCTTAGTTAGCGAATGCAGCGTCACCAAGAGTATTACACCAGTAAATTCGAGTAGTCACTGGCAGGAGTAACAATAACTCTCTTACGATACACAATTAGTGACGTATCGCTCCTTGCAGACTGGCCACCGTAAAAAAATAAATAAAATATGGTAAGAAACTGGCAGGAATAACTATGACTTTCCTGAGGTAGCCAATGCCACGTCACCAAGAGTATTACAATACCAAATTTGAGTGGTCACTGGCAGGAGTAACGATAACTCTCATCATAATACAAAACTAGTGACGTATCGCTTCTTGCAGACTGGCCACAATAACAAATAATGTGAAACTGGGTGAGCAACCCTGACCAGTAACTATGACTCTCTTAAGGTATCGAATGCCTCGTCACCACGGTTATTGTATGAGTAATCTCGAGTAAAACCTGGCAGGAGTAAAGATTAAGCTCTTAAGATACACAACTAGTGACATAACACTACTGACAGGCTGGCCGCAGTAACAAAATGATGTCAAATGGAGTAAGTAACTTGCAGGAATTGCTATGACCATCCTCAGGTAGCCAATGCCTCGATGCCAAAAGTATTGCATCAGTAAATTCGAGTACTCACTGGCAGGAGTAACGATAACTCTCTTATGATACACAACTAGTGACGTATCGCATCTGGCAGACTGTCACAGCAACAAAATAATGTAAAACGGTGTAAGAAACTGGCAGGAATAACTATGACACTCCTGAGGTAGCGAATGCATCATCACGTAAAGTATGGTATCAGTAAACTTGAGTACTCACTGCCAGGAGTAACGATAACTCTCTTACGGTACACAGCTAGTGACGTATGGCTTGTGGCAGACTGGCCACAGTAACAGAATAATGTAAAATGTGGTTAGAAACTGGCAGGAATAACGATGACCCTCCTTAGTTAGCGAATGCAGCGTCACCAAAAGTATTACACCAGTAAATTCGAGTAGTCACTGGCAGGAGTAACGATAACTCTCTTACGATACACTATTAGTGACGTATCGCTCCTTGCAGACTGGCCACCGTAAAAAAATAAATAAAATATGGTAAGAAACTGGCAGGAATAACTATGACTTTCCTGAGGTAGCCAATGCCACGTCACCAAGAGTATTACAATACCAAATTTGAGTGGTCACTGGCAGGAGTAACGATAACTCTCATCATAATACAAAACTAGTGACGTATCGCTTCTTGCACACTGGCCACAATAACAAATAATGTGAAACTGGGTGAGCAACCCTGACCAGTAACTATGACTCTCTTAAGGTATCGAATGCCTCGTCACCACGGTTATTGTATGAGTAATCTCGAGTAAAACCTGGCAGGAGTAACGATTAAGCTCTTAAGATACACAACTAGTGACATAACACTTCTGACAGGCTGGCCACAGTAACAAAATGATGTCAAATGGAGTAAGTAACTTGCAGGAATTGCTATGACCATCCTCAGGTAGCCAATGCCCCGATACCAAAAGTATTGCATCAGTAAATTCGAGTACTCACTGCAGGAGTAACGATAACTCTCTTATGATACACAACTAGTGACGTATCGCATCTGGCAGACTGTCACAGCAACAAAATAATGTAAAACGGTGTAAGAAACTGGCAGGAATAACTATGACACTCCTGAGGTAGCGAATGCATCATCACGTAAAGTATGGTATTAGTAAATTTGAGTACTCACTGCCAGGAGTAACGATAACTCTCTTACGATACACAGCTAGTGACGTATGGCTTGTGGCAGACTGGCCACAGTAACAGAATAATGTAAAATGTGGTTAGAAACTGGCAGGAATAACGATGACCCTCCTTAGTTAGCGAATGCAGCGTCACCAAGAGTATTACACCAGTAAATTAGAGTAGTCACTGGCAGGAGTAACGATAACTCTCTTACGATACACTATTAGTGACGTATCGCTCCTTGCAGACTGGCCACCGTAAAAAAATAAATAAAATATGGTAAGAAACTGGCAGGAATAACTATGACTTTCCTGAGGTAGCCAATGCCACGTCACCAAGAGTATTACAATACCAAATTTGAGTGGTAACTGGCAGGAGTAACGTTAACTCTCATCATAATACAAAACTAGTGACGTATCGCTTCTTGCAGACTGGCCACAATAACAAATGATATGAAACTGGGTGAGCAACCCTGACCAGTAACTATGACTCTCTTAAGGTATCGAATGCCTCGTCACCACGGTTATTGTATGAGTAATCTCGAGTAAAACCTGGCAGGAGTAACGATTAAGCTCTTAAGATACACAACTAGTGACATAACACTTCTGACAGGCTGGCCACAGTAACAAAATGATGTCAAATGGAGTAAGTAACTTGCAGGGATTGCTATGACCATCCTCAGGTAGCCAATGCCTCGATACCAAAAGTATTGCATCAGTAAATTCGAGTACTCACTGGCAGGAGTAACGATAACTCTTTTATGATACACAACTAGTGACGTATCGCATCTGGCAGACTGTCACAGCAACAAAATAATGTAAAACGGTGTAAGAAACTGGCAGGAATAACTATGACACTCCTGAGGTAGCGAATGCATCATCACGTAAAGTATGGTATCAACAAACTTGAGTACTCACTGCCAGGAGAAACGATAAATCTCCTTCGATACACAGCTAGTGACGTATGGCTTGTGGCAGACTGGCCACAGTAACAGAATAATGTAAAATGTGGTTAGAAACTGGCAGGAATAACGATGACCCTCCTTAGTTAGCGAATGCAGCGTCACCAAGAGTCTTACACCAGTAAATTCGAGTAGTCACTGGCAGGAGTAACGATAACTCTCTTACGATACATAATTAGTGACGTATCGCTCCTTGCAGACTGGCCACCGTAAAAAAATAAATAAAATATGGTAAGAAACTGGCAGGAATAACTATGACTTTCCTGAGGTAGCCAATGCCACGTCACCAAGAGTATTACAATACCAAATTTGAGTGGTCACTGGCAGGAGTAACGATAACTCTCATCATAATACAAAACTAGTGACGTATCGCTTCTTGCACACTGGCCACAATAACAAATAATGTGAAACTGGGTGAGCAACCCTGACCAGTAACTATGACTCTCTTAAGGTATCGAATGCCTCGTCACCACGGTTATTGTATGAGTAATCTCGAGTAAAACCTGGCAGGAGTAACGATTAAGCTCTTAAGATACACAACTAGTGACATAACACTTCTGACAGGCTGGCCACAGTAACAAAATGATGTCAAATGGAGTAAGTAACTTGCAGGAATTGCTATGACCATCCTCAGGTAGCCAATGCCTCGATACCAAAAGTATTGCATCAGTAAATTCGAGTACTCACTGGCAGGAGTAACGATAACTCTCTTATGATACACAACTAGTGACGTATCGCATCTGGCAGACTGTCACAGCAACAAAATAATGTAAAACGGTGTAAGAAACTGGCAGGAATAACTATGACACTCCTGAGGTAGCGAATGCATCATCACGTAAAGTATGGTATCAGTAAACTTGAGTACTCACTGCCAGGAGTAACGATAACTCTCTTACGGTACACAGCTAGTGACGTATGGCTTGTGGCAGACTGGCCACAGTAACAGAATAATGTAAAATGTGGTTAGAAACTGGCAGGAATAACGATGACCCTCCTTAGTTAGCGAATGCAGCGTCACCAAAAGTATTACACCAGTAAATTCGAGTAGTCACTGGCAGGAGTAACGATAACTCTCTTACGATACACTATTAGTGACGTATCGCTCCTTGCAGACTGGCCACCGTAAAAAAATAAATAAAATATGGTAAGAAACTGGCAGGAATAACTATGACTTTCCTGAGGTAGCCAATGCCACGTCACCAAGAGTATTACAATACCAAATTTGAGTGGTAACTGGCAGGAGTAACGTTAACTCTCATCATAATACAAAACTAGTGACGTATCGCTTCTTGCAGACTGGCCACAATAACAAATAATGTGAAACTGGGTGAGCAACCCTGACCAGTCACTATGACTCTCTTAAGGTATCGAATGCCTCGTCACCACGGTTACTGTATGAGTAATCTCGAGTAAAACCTGGCAGGAGTTACGATTAAGCTCTTAAGATACACAACTAGTGACATAACACTTCTGACAGGCTGGCCACAGTAACAAAATGATGTCAAATGGAGTAAGTAACTTGCAGGAATTGCTATGACCATCCTCAGGTAGCCAATGCCTCGATACCAAAAGTATTGCATCAGTAAATTCGAGTACTCACTGGCAGGAGTAACGATAACTCTCTTATGATACACAACTAGTGACGTATCGCATCTGGCAGACTGTCACAGCAACAAAATAATGTAAAACGGTGTAAGAAACTGGCAGGAATAACTATGACACTCCTGAGGTAGCGAATGCATCATCACGTAAAGTATGGTATCAGTAAATTTGACTACTCACTGCCAGGAGTAACGATAACTCTCTTACGAAACACAGCTAGTGACGTATGGCTTGTGGCAGACTGGCCACAGTAACAGAATAATGTTAAATGTGGTTAGAAACTGGCAGGAATAACGATGACCCTCCTTAGTTAGCGAATGCAGCGTCACCAAGAGTATTACACAAGTAAATTCGAGTAGTCACTGGCAGGAGTAACGATAACTCTCTTACGATACACAATTAGTGACGTATCGCTCCTTGCAGACTGGCCACCGTAAAAAAATAAATAAAATATGGTAAGAAACTGGCAGGAATAACTATGACTTTCCTGAGGTAGCCAATGCCACGTCACCAAGAGTATTACAATACCAAATTTGAGTGGTCACTGGCAGGAGTAACGTTAACTCTCATCATAATACAAAACTAGTGACGTATCGCTTCTTGCAGACTGGCCACAATAACAAATAATGTGAAACTGGGTGAGCAACCCTGACCAGTAACTATGACTCTCTTAAGGTATCTAATGCCTCGTCAACACGGTTATTGTATGAGTAATCTCGAGTAAAACCTGGCAGGAGTAACGATTAAGCTCTTAAGATACACAACTAGTGACATAACACTTCTGACAGGCTGGCCACAGTAACAAAATGATGTCAAATGGAGTAAGTAACTTGCAGGAATTGCTATGACCATCCTCAGGTAGCCAATGCCTCGATACCAAAAGTATTGCATCAGTAAATTCGAGTACTCACTGGCAGGAGTAACGATAACTCTCTTATGATACACAACTAGTGACGTATCGCATCTGGCAGACTGTCACAGCAACAAAATAATGTAAAACGGTGTAAGAAACTGGCAGGAATAACTATGACACTCCTGAGGTAGCGAATGCATCATCACGTAAAGTATGGTATCAGTAAACTTGAGTACTCACTGCCAGGAGTAACGATAACTCTCTTACGATACACAGCTAGTGACGTATGGCTTGTGGCAGACTGGCCACAGTAACAGAATAATGTAAAATGTGGTTAGAAACTGGCAGGAATAACGATGACCCTTCTTAGTTAGCGAATGCAGCGTCACCAAGAGTATTACACCAGTAAATTCGAGTAGTCACTGGCAGGAGTAACGATAACTCTCTTACGATACACAATTAGTGACGTATCGCTCCTTGCAGACTGGCCACCGTAAAAAAATAAATAAAATATGGTAAGAAATTGGCAGGAATAACTATGACTTTCCTGAGGTAGCCAATGCCACGTCACCAAGAGTATTACAATACCAAATTTGAGTGGTCACTGGCAGGAGTAACGATAACTCTCATCATAATACAAAACTAGTGACGTATCGCTTCTTGCACACTGGCCACAATAACAAATAATGTGAAACTGGGTGAGCAACCCTGACCAGTAACTATGACTCTCTTAAGATAGCCAATGCCTCGTCACCACGGTTATTGTATGAGTAATCTCGAGTAAAACCTGGCAGGAGTAACGATTAAGCTCTTAAGATACACAACTAGTGACATAACACTTCTGACAGGCTGGCCACAGTAACAAAATGATGTCAAATGGAGTAAGTAACTTGCAGGAATTGCTATGACCATCCTCAGGTAGCCAATGCCTCGATACCAAAAGTATTTCATCAGTAAATTCGAGTACTCACTGGCAGGAGTAACGATAACTCTCTTATGATACACAACTAGTGACGTATCGCATCTGGCAGACTGTCACAGCAACAAAATAATGTAAAACGGTGTAAGAAACTGGCAGGAATAACTATGACACTCCTGAGGTAGCGAATGCATCATCACGTAAAGTATGGTATCAGTAAACTTGAGTACTCACTGCCAGGAGTAACGATAACTCTCTTACGATACACAGCTAGTGACGTATGGCTTGTGGCAGACTGGCCACAGTAACAGAATAATGTATAATGTGGTTAGAAACTGGCAGGAATAACGATGACCCTTCTTAGTTAGCGAATGCAGCGTCACCAAGAGTATTACACCAGTAAATTCGAGTAGTCACTGGCAGGAGTAACGATAACTTTCTTACGATACACAATTAGTGACGTATCGCTCCTTGCAGACTGGCCACCGTAAAAAAATAAATAAAATATGGTAAGAAACTGGCAGGAATAACTATGACTTTCCTGAGGTACCCAATGCCACGTCACCAAGAGTATTACAATACCAAATTTGAGTGGTCACTGGCAGGAGTAACGATAACTCTCATCATAATACAAAACTAGTGACGTATCGCTTCTTGCACACTGGCCACAATAACAAATAATGTGAAACTGGGTGAGCAACCCTGACCAGTAACTATGACTCTCTTAAGATAGCCAATGCCTCGTCACCACGGTTATTGTATGAGTAATCTCGAGTAAAACCTGGCAGGAGTAACGATTAAGCTCTTAAGATACACAACTAGTGACATAACACTTGTCACAGGCTGGCCATAGTAACAAAATGATGTCAAATGGAGTAAGTAACTTGCAGGAATTGCTATGACCATCCTCAGGTAGCCAATGCCTCGATACCAAAAGTATTGCATCAGTAAATTCCAGTACTCACTGGCAGGAGTAACGATAACTCTCTTATGATACACAACTAGTGACATATCGCATCTGGCAGACTGTCACAGCAACAAAATAATGTAAAACGGTGTAAGAAACTGGCAGGAATAACTATGACACTCCTGAGGTAGCGAATGCATCATCACGTAAAGTATGGTATCAGTAAACTTGAGTACTCACTACCAGGAGTAACGATAACTCTCTTACGATACACAGCTAGTGACGTATGGCTTGTGGCAGACTGGCCACAGTAACAGAATAATGTAAAATGTGGTTAGAAACTGGCAGGAATAACGATGACCCTCCTTAGTTAGCGAATGCAGCGTCACCAAGAGTATTACACCAGTAAATTCGAGTAGTCAGTGGCAGGAGTAACGATAACTCTCTTACGATACACAATTAGTGACGTATCGCTCCTTGCAGACTGGCCACCGTAAAAAAATAAATAAAATATGGTAAGAAACTGGCAGGAATAACTATGACTTTCCTGAGGTAGCCAATGCCACGTCACCAAGAGTATTACAATACCAAATTTGAGTGGTCACTGGCAGGAGTAACGATAACTCTCATCATAATACAAAACTAGTGACGTATCGCTTCTTGCACACTGTCCACAATAACAAATAATGTGAAACTGGGTGAGCAACCCTGACCAGTAACTATGACTCTCTTAAGGTATCGAATGCCTCGTCACCACGGTTATTGTATGATAATCTCGAGTAAAACCTGGCAGGAGTAACGATTAAGCTCTTAAGATACACAACTAGTGACATAACACTTCTGACAGGCTGGCCACAGTAACAAAATGATGTCAAATGGAGTAAGTAACTTGCAGGAATTGCTATGACCATCCTCAGGTAGCCAATGCCTCGATACCAAAAGTATTGCATCAGTAAATTCGAGTACTCACTGGCAGGAGTAACGATAACTCTCTTATGATACACAACTAGTGACGTATCGCATCTGGCAGACTGTCACAGCAACAAAATAATGTAAAACGGTGTAAGAAACTGGCAGGAATAACTATGACACTCCTGAGGTAGCGAATGCATCATCACGTAAAGTATGGTATCAGTAAACTTGAGTACTCACTGCCAGGAGTAACGATAACTCTCTTACGATACACAGCTGGTGACGTATGGCTTGTGGCAGACTGGCCACAGTAACAGAATAATGTAAAATGTGGTTAGAAACTGGCAGGAATAACGATGACCCTCCTTAGTTAGCGAATGCAGCGTCACCAAGAGTATTACACCAGTAAATTCGAGTAGTCACTGGCAGGAGTAACGATAACTCTCTTACGATACACAATTAGTGACGTATCGCTCCTTGCAGACTGGCCACCATAAAAAAATAAATAAAATATGGTAAGAAACTGGCAGGAATAACTATGACTTTCCTGAGGTAGCCAATGCCACGTCACCAAGAGTATTACAATACCAAATTTGAGTGGTCACTGGCAGGAGTAACGATAACTCTCATCATAATACAAAACTAGTGACGTATCGCTTCTTGCAGACTGGCCACAATAACAAATAATGTGAAACTGGGTGAGCAACCCTGACCAGTAACTATGACTCTCTTAAGGTAGCCAATGCCTCGTCACCACGGTTATTGTATGAGTAATCTCGAGTAAAACCTGGCAGGAGTAACGATTAAGCTCTTAAGATACACAACTAGTGACATAACACTTGTCACAGGCTGGCCATAGTAACAAAATGATGTCAAATGGAGTAAGTAACTTGCAGGAATTGCTATGACCATCCTCAGGTAGCCAATGCCTCGATACCAAAAGTATTGCATCAGTAAATTCCAGTACTCACTGGCAGGAGTAACGATAACTCTCTTATGATACACAACTAGTGACATATCGCATCTGGCAGACTGTCACAGCAACAAAATAATGTAAAACGGTGTAAGAAACTGGCAGGAATAACTATGACACTCCTGAGGTAGCGAATGCATCATCACGTAAAGTATGGTATCAGTAAACTTGAGTACTCACTACCAGGAGTAACGATAACTCTCTTACGATACACAGCTAGTGACGTATGGCTTGTGGCAGACTGGCCACAGTAACAGAATAATGTAAAATGTGGTTAGAAACTGGCAGGAATAACGATGACCCTCCTTAGTTAGCGAATGCAGCGTCACCAAGAGTATTACACCAGTAAATTCGAGTAGTCACTGGCAGGAGTAACGATAACTCTCTTACGATACACAATTAGTGACGTATCGCTCCTTGCAGACTGGCCACCGTAAAAAAATAAATAAAATATGGTATGAAACTGGCAGGAATAACTATGACTTTCCTGAGGTAGCCAATGCCACGTCACCAAGAGTATTACAATACCAAATTTGAGTGGTCACTGGCAGGAGTAACGATAACTCTCATCATAATACAAAACTAGTGACGTATCGCTTCTTGCAGACTGGCCACAATAACAAATAATGTGAAACTGGGTGAGCAACCCTGACCAGTAACTATGACTCTCTTAAGGTATCGAATGCCTCGTCACCACGGTTATTAAATGAGTAATCTCGAGTAAAACCTGGCAGGAGTAACGATTAAGCTCTTAAGATACACAACTAGTGACATAACACTTCTGACAGGCTGGCCACAGTAACAAAATGATGTCAAATGGAGGAAGTAACTTGCAGGAATTGCTATGACCATCCTCAGGTAGCCAATGCCTCGATACCAAAAGTATTGCATCAGTAAATTCGAGTACTCACTGGCAGGAGTTACGATAACTCTCTTATGATACACAACTAGTGACGTATCGCATCTGGCAGACTGTCACAGCAACAAAATAATGTAAAACGGTGTAAGAAACTGGCAGGAATAACTATGACACTCCTGAGGTAGCGAATGCATCTTCACGTAAAGTATGGTATCAGTAAACTTGAGTACTCACTGCCAGGAGTAACGATAACTCTCTTACGATACACAGCTAGTGACGTATGGCTTGTGGCAGACTGGCCACAGTAACAGAATAATGTAAAATGTGGTTAGAAACTGGCAGGAATAACGATGACCCTCCTTAGTTAGCGAATGCAGCGTCACCAAGAGTATTACACCAGTAAATTCGAGTAGTCACAGGCAGGAGTAACGATAACTCTCTTACGATACACAATTAGTGACGTATCGCTCCTTGCAGACTGGCCACCGTAAAAAAATAAATAAAATATGGTAAGAAACTGGCAGGAATAACTATGACTTTCCTGAGGTAGCCAATGCCACGTCACCAAGAGTATTACAATACCAAATTTGAGTGGTCACTGGCAGGAGTAACGATAACTCTCATCATAATACAAAACTAGTGACGTATCGCTTCTTGCAGACTGGCCACAATAACAAATAATGTGAAACTGGGTGAGCAACCCTGACCAGTAACTATGACTCTCTTAAGGTATCGAATGCCTCGTCACCACGGTTATTAAATGAGTAATCTCGAGTAAAACCTGGCAGGAGTAACGATTAAGCTCTTAAGATACACAACTAGTGACATAACACTTGTGACAGGCTGGCCATAGTAACAAAATGATGTCAAATGGAGTAAGTAACTTGCAGGAATTGCTATGACCATCCTCAGGTAGCCAATGCCTCGATACCAAAAGTATTGCATCAGTAAATTCGAGTACTCACTGGCAGGAGTAACGATAACTCTCTTATGATACACAACTAGTGACGTATCGCATCTGGCAGACTGTCACAGCAACAAAATAATGTAAAACGGTGTAAGAAACTGGCAGGAATAACTATGACACTCCTGAGGTAGCGAATGCATCATCACGTAGAGTATGGTATCAGTAAACTTGAGTACTCACTGCCAGGAGTAACGATAACTCTCTTACGATACACAGCTAGTGACGTATGGCTTGTGGCAGACTGGCCACAGTAACAGAATAATGTAAAATGTGGTTAGAAACTGGCAGGAATAACGATGACCCTCCTTAGTTAGCGAATGCAGCGTCACCAAGAGTATTACACCAGTAAATTCGAGTAGTCACTGGCAGGAGTAACGATAACTCTCTTACGATACACAATTAGTGACGTATCGCTCCTTGCAGACTGCCCACCGTAAAAAAATAAATAAAATATGGTAAGAAACTGCCAGGAATAACTATGACTTTCCTGAGGTAGCCAATGCCACGTCACCAAGAGTATTACAATACCAAATTTGAGTGGTCACTGGCAGGAGTAACGATAACTCTCATCATAATACAAAACTAGTGACGTATCGCTTCTTGCACACTGGCCACAATAACAAATAATGTGAGACTGGGTGAGCAACCCTGACCAGTAACTATGACTCTCTTAAGGTAGCCAATGCCTCGTCACCACAGTTATTGTAAGAGTAATCTCGAGTAAAACCTGGCAGGAGTAACGATTAAGCTCTTAAGATACACAACTAGTGACATAACACTTCTGACAGGCTGGCCACAGTAACAAAATGATGTCAAATGGAGTAAGTAACTTGCAGGAATTGCTATGACCATCCTCAGGTAGCCAATGCCTCGATACCAAAAGTATTGCATCAGTAAATTCGAGTACTCACTGGCAGGAGTAACGATAACTCTCTTATGATACACAACTAGTGACGTATCGCATCTGGCAGACTGTCACAGCAACAAAATAATGTAAAACGGTGTAAGAAACTGGCAGGAATAACTATGACACTCCTGAGGTAGCGAATGCATCATCAAGTAAAGTATGGTATCAGTAAACTTGAGTACTCACTGCCAGGAGTAACGATAACTCTCTTACGATACACAGCTAGCGACGTATGGCTTGTGGCAGACTGGCCACAGTAACAGAATAATGTAAAATGTGGTTAGAAACTGGCAGGAATAACGATGACCCTCCTTAGTTAGCGAATGCAGCGTCACCAAGAGTATTACACCAGTAAATTCGAGTAGTCACTGGCAGGAGTAACGATAACTCTCTTACGATACACAATTAGTGACGTATCGCTCCTTGCAGACTGGCCACCATAAAAAAATAAATAAAATATGGTAAGAAACTGCCAGGAATAACTATGACTTTCCTGAGGTAGCCAATGCCACGTCACCAAGAGTATTACAATAACAAATTTGAGTGGTCACTGGCAGGAGTAACGATAACTCTCATCATAATACAAAACTAGTGACGTATCGCTTCTTGCAGGCTGGCCACAATAACAAATAATGTGAAACTGGGTGAGCAACCCTGACCAGTAACTATTACTCTCTTAAGGTATCGAATGCCTCGTCACCACGGTTATTGTATGAGTAATCTCGAGTAAAACCTGGCAGGAGTAACGATTAAGCTCTTAAGATACACAACTAGTGACATAACACTTGTGACAGGCTGGCCATAGTAACAAAATGATGTCAAATGGAGTAAGTAACTTGCAGGAATTGCTATGACCATCCTCAGGTAGCCAATGCCTCGATACCAAAAGTATTGCATCAGTAAATTCGAGTACTCACTGGCAGGAGTAACGATAACTCTCTTATGATACACAACTAGTGACATATCGCATCTGGCAGACTGTCACAGCAACAAAATAATGTAAAACGGTGTAAGAAACTGGCAGGAATAACTATGACACTCCTGAGGTAGCGAATGCATCATCACGCAAAGTATGGTATCAGTAAACTTGAGTACTCACTGCCAGGAGTAACGATAACTCTCTTACGATACACAGCTAGTGACGTATGGCTTGTGGCAGACTGGCCACAGTAACAGAATAATGTAAAATGTGGTTAGAAACTGGCAGGAATAACGATGACCCTCCTTAGTTAGCGAATGCAGCGTCACCAAGAGTATTACACCAGTAAATTCGAGTAGTCACTGGCAGGAGTAACGATAACTCTCTTACGATACACAATTAGTGACGTATCGCTCCTTGCAGACTGGCCACCGTAAAAAAATAAATAAAATATGGTAAGAAACTGGCAGGAATAACTATGACTTTCCTGAGGTAGCCAATGCCACGTCACCAAGAGTATTACAATACCAAATTTGAGTGGTCACTGGCAGGAGTAACGATAACTCTCATCATAATACAAAACTAGTGACGTATCGCTTCTTGCAGGCTGGCCACAATAACAAATAATGTGAAACTGGGTGAGCAACCCTGACCAGTAACTATGACTCTCTTAAGGTATCGAATGCCTCGTCACCACGGTTATTAAATGAGTAATCTCGAGTAAAACCTGGCAGGAGTAACGATTAAGCTCTTAAGATACACAACTAGTGACATAACACTTCTGACAGGCTGGCCACAGTAACAAAATGATGTCAAATGGAGTAAGTAACTTGCAGGAATTGTTATGACCATCCTCTGGTAGCCAATGCCTCGATACCAAAAGTATTGCATCAGTAAATTCGAGTACTCACTGGCTGGAGTAACGATAACTCTCTTATGATACACAACTAGTGACGTATCGCATCTGGCAGACTGTCACAGCAACAAAATAATGTAAAACGGTGTAAGAAACTGGCAGGAATAACTATGACACTCCTGAGGTAGCGAATGCATCATCACGTATAGTATGGTATCAGTAAACTTGAGTACTCACTGCCAGGAGTAACGATAACTCTCTTACGATACACAGCTAGTGACGTATGGCTTGTGGCAGACTGGCCACAGTAACAGAATAATGTAAAATGTGGTTAGAAACTGGCAGGAATAACGATGACCCTCCTTAGTTAGCGAATGCAGCGTCACCAAGAGTATTACACCAGTAAATTCGAGTAGTCACTGGCAGGAGTAACGATAACTCTCTTACGATACACAATTAGTGACGTATCGCTCCTTGCAGACTGGCCACCATAAAAAAATAAATAAAATATGGTAAGAAACTGGCAGGAATAACTATGACTTTCCTGAGGTAGCCAATGCCACGTCACCAAGAGTATTACAATACCAAATTTGAGTGGTCACTGGCAGGAGTAACGATAACTCTCATCATAATACAAAACTAGTGACGTATCGCTTCTTGCAGGCTGGCCACAATAACAAATAATGTGAAACTGGGTGAGCCACCCTGACCAGTAACTATGACTCTCTTAAGGTATCGAATGCCTCGTCACCACGGTTATTGTATGAGTAATCTCGAGTAAAACCTGGCAGGAGTAACGATTAAGCTCTTAAGATACACAACTAGTGACATAACACTTGTGACAGGCTGGCCATAGTAACAAAATGATGTCAAATGGAGTAAGTAACTTGCAGGAATTGCTGTGACCATCCTCAGGTAGCCAATGCCTCGATACCAAAAGTATTGCATCAGTAAATTCGAGTACTCACTGGCAGGAGTAACGATAACTCTCTTATGATACACAACTAGTGACGTATCGCATCTGGCAGACTGTCACAGCAACAAAATAATGTAAAACGGTGTAAGAAACTGGCAGGAATAACTATGACACTCCTGAGGTAGCGAATGCATCATCACGTAAAGTATGGTATCAGTAAATTTGAGTACTCACTGCCAGGAGTAACGATAACTCTCTTACGATACACAGCTAGTGACGTATGGCTTGTGGCAGACTGGCCACAGTAACAGAATAATGTACAATGTGGTTAGAAACTGGCAGGAATAACGATGACCCTCCTTAGTTAGCGAATGCAGCGTCACCAAGAGTATTACACCAGTAAATTCGAGTAGTCACTGGCAGGAGAAACGATAAATCTCTTACGATACACAATTAGTGACGTATCGCTCCTTGCAGACTGCCCACCGTAAAAAAATAAATAAAATATGGTAAGAAACTGGCAGGAATAACTATGACTTTCCTGAGGTAGCCAATGCCACGTCACCAAGAGTATTACAATACCAAATTTGAGTGGTCACTGGCAGGAGTAACGATAACTCTCATCATAATACAAAACTAGTGACGTATCGCTTCTTGCAGACTGGCCACAATAACAAATAATGTGAAACTGGGTGAGCAACCCTGACCAGTAACTATGACTCTCTTAAGGTAGCCAATGCCACGTCACCACGGTTATTGTATGAGTAATCTCGAGTAAAACCTGGCAGGAGTAACGATTAAGCTCTTAAGATACACAACTAGTGACATAACACTTCTGACAGGCTGGCCACAGTAACAAAATGATGTCAAATGGAGTAAGTAACTTGCAGGAATTGCTATGACCATCCTCTGGTAGCCAATGCCTCGATACCAAAAGTATTGCATCAGTAAATTCGAGTACTCACTGGCAGGAGTAACGATAACTCTCTTATGATACACAACTAGTGACGTATCGCATCTGGCAGACTGTCACAGCAACAAAATAATGTAAAACGGTGTAAGAAACTGGCAGGAATAACTATGACACTCCTGAGGTAGCGAATGCATCATCACGTAGAGTATGGTATCAGTAAACTTGAGTACTCACTGCCAGGAGTAACGATAACTCTCTTACGATACACAGCTAGTGACGTATGGCTTGTGGCAGACTGGCCACAGTAACAGAATAATGTAAAATGTGGTTAGAAACTGGCAGGAATAACGATGACCCTCCTTAGTTAGCGAATGCAGCGTCACCAAGAGTATTACACCAGTAAATTCGAGTAGTCACTGGCAGGAGTAACGATAACTCTCTTACGATACACAATTAGTGACGTATCGCTCCTTGCAGACTGGCCACCGTAAAAAAATAAATAAAATATGGTAAGAAACTGGCAGGAATAACTATGACTTTCATGAGGTAGCCAATGCCACGTCACCAAGAGTATTACAATACCAAATTTGAGTGGTCACTGGCAGGAGTAACGATAACTCTCATCATAATACAAAACTAGTGACGTATCGCTTCTTGCAGACTGGCCACAATAACAAATAATGTGAAACTGGGTGAGCAACCCTGACCAGTAACTATGACTCTCTTAAGGTATCGAATGCCTCGTCACCACGGTTATTAAATGAGTAATCTCGAGTAAAACCTGGCAGGAGTAACGATTAAGCTCTTAAGATACACAACTAGTGACATAACACTTCTGACAGGCTGGCCACAGTAACAAAATGATGTCAAATGGAGTAAGTAACTTGCAGGAATTGCTATGACCATCCTCAGGTAGCCAATGCCTCGATACCAAAAGTATTGCATCAGTAAATTCGAGTACTCACTGGCAGGAGTTACGATAACTCTCTTATGATACACAACTAGTGACGTATCGCATCTGGCAGACTATCACAGCAACAAAATAATGTAAAACGGTGTAAGAAACTGGCAGGAATAACTATGACACTCCTGAGGTAGCGAATGCATCATCACGTAAAATATGGTGTCAGTAAACTTGAGTACTCACTGCCAGGAGTAACGATAACTCTCTTACGATACACAGCTAGTGACGTATGGCTTGTGGCAGACTGGCCACAGTAACAGAATATTGTAAAATGTGGTTAGAAACTGGCAGGAATAACGATGACCCTCCTTAGTTAGCGAACGCAGCGTCACCAAGAGTAGTACACCAGTAAATTCGAGTAGTCACTGGCAGGAGTAACGATAACTCTCTTACGATACACAATTAGTGACGTATCGCTCCTTGCAGACTGGCCACCGTAAAAAAATAAATAAAATATGGTAAGAAACTGGCAGGAATAACTATGACTTTCCTGAGGTAGCCAATGCCACGTCACCAAGAGTATTACAATACCAAATTTGAGTGGTTACTGGCAGGAGTAACGATAACTCTCATCATAATACAAAACTAGTGACGTATCGCTTCTTGCAGACTGGCCACAATAACAAATAATGTGAAACTGGGTGAGCAACCCTGACCAGTAACTTTGACTTTCTTAAGGTAGCCAATGCCTCGTCATCACGGTTATTGTATGAGTAATCTCGAGTAAAACCTGGCAGGAGTAACGATTAAGCTCTTAAGATACAAAACTAGTGACATAACACTTCTGACAGGCTGGCCACAGTAACAAAATGATGTCAAATGGAGTAAGTAACTTGCAGGGATTGCTATGACCATCCTCAGGTAGCCAATGCCTCGATACCAAAAGTATTGCATCAGTAAATTCGAGTACTCACTGGCAGGAGTAACGATAACTCTCTTATGATACAGAACTAGTGACGTATCGCATCTGGCAGACTGTCACAGCAACAAAATAATGTAAAACGGTGTAAGAAACTGGCAGGAATAACTATGACACTCCTGAGGTAGCGAATGCATCATCACGTAAAGTATGGTATCAGTAAACTTGAGTACTCACTGCCAGGAGTAACGATAACTCTCTTACGATACACAGCTAGTGACGTATGGCTTGTGGCAGACTGGTCACAGTAACAGAATAATGTGAAATGTGGTTAGAAACTGGCAGGAATAACGATGACCCTCCTTAGTTAGCGAATGCAGCGTCACCAAGAGTATTACACCAGTAAATTCGAGTAGTCACTGGCAGGAGTAACGATAACTCTCTTACGATACACAATTAGTGACGTATCGCTCCTTGCAGACTGGCCACCATAAAAAAATAAATAAAATATGGTAAGAAACTGGCAGGAATAACTATGACTTTCCTGAGGTAGCCAATGCCACGTCACCAAGAGTATTACAATACAAAATTTGAGTGGTCACTGGCAGGAGTAACGATAACTCTCATCATAATACAAAACTAGTGACGTATCGCTTCTTGCAGACTGGCCACAATAACAAATAATGTGAAACTGGGTGAGCAACCCTGACCAGTAACTATGACTCTCTTAAGGTATCGAATGCCTCGTCACCACGGTTATTGAATGAGTAATCTCGAGTAAAACCTGGCAGGAGTAACGATTAAGCTCTTAAGATGCACAACTAGTGACATAACACTTGTGACAGGCTGGCCATAGTAACAAAATGATGTCAAATGGAGTAAGTAACTTGCAGGAATTGCTATGACCATCCTCAGGTAGCCAATGCCTCGATACCAAAAGTATTGCATCAGTAAATTCGAGTACTCACTGGCAGGAGTAACGATAACTCTCTTATGATACACAACTAGTGACGTATCGCATCTGGCAGACTGTCACAGCAACAAAATAATGTAAAACGGTGTAAGAAACTGGCAGGAATAACTATGACACTCCTGAGGTAGCGAATGCATCATCACGTAAAGTATGGTATCAGTAAATTTGAGTACTCACTGCCAGGAGTAACGATAACCCTCTTACGATACACAGCTAGTGACGTATGGCTTGTGGCAGACTGGCCACAGTAACAGAATAATGTAAAATGTGGTTAGAAACTGGCAGGAATAACGATGACCCTCCTTAGTTAGCGAATGCAGCGTCACCAAGAGTATTACACCAGTAAATTCGAGTAGTCACTGGCAGGAGTAACGATAACTCTCTTACGATACACAATTAGTGACGTATCGCTCCTTGCAGACTGGCCACCGTAAAAAAATAAATAAAATATGGTAAGAAACTGGCAGGAATAACTATGACTTTCCTGAGGTAGCCAATGCCACGTCACCAAGAGTATTACAATACCAAATTTGAGTGGTCACTGGCAGGAGTAACGATAACTCTCATCATAATACAAAACTAGTGTCGTATCGCTTCTTGCAGACTGGCCACAATAACAAATAATGTGAAACTGGGTGAGCAACCCTGACCAGTAACTATGACTCTCTTAAGGTATCGAATGCCTCGTCACCACGGTTATTAAATGAGTAATCTCGAGTAAAACCTGGCAGGAGTAACGATTAAGCTCTTAAGATACACAACTAGTGACATAACACTTCTGACAGGCTGGCCACAGTAACAAAATGATGTCAAATGGAGTAAGTAACTTGCAGGAATTGCTATGACCATCCTCAGGTAGCCAATGCCTCGATACCAAAAGTATTGCATCAGTAAATTCGAGTACTCACTGGCAGGAGTTACGATAACTCTCTTATGATACACAACTAGTGACGTATCGCATCTGGCAGACTGTCACAGCAACAAAATAATGTAAAACGGTGTAAGAAACTGGCAGGAATAACTATGACACTCCTGAGGTAGCGAATGCATCATCACGTAAAGTATGGTATCAGTAAACTTGAGTACTCACTGCCAGGAGTAACGATAACTCTCTTACGATACACAGCTAGTGACGTATGGCTTGTGGCAGACTGGCCACAGTAACAGAATAATGTAAAATGTGGTTAGAAACTGGCAGGAATAACGATGACCCTCCTTAGTTAGCGAATGCAGCGTCACCAAGAGTATTACACCAGTAAATTCGAGTAGTCACTGGCAGGAGTAACGATAACTCTCTTACGATACACAATTAGTGACGTATCGCTCCTTGCAGACTGGCCACCGTAAAAAAATAAATAAAATATGGTAAGAAACTGGCAGGAATAACTATGACTTTCCTGAGGTAGCCAATGCCACGTCACCAAGAGTATTACAATACCAAATTTGAGTGGTCACTGGCAGGAGTAACGATAACTCTCATCATAATACAAAACTAGTGACGTATCGCTTCTTGCAGACTGGCCACAATAACAAATAATGTGAAACTGGGTGAGCAACCCTGACCGGTAACTATGACTCTCTTAAGGTATCGAATGCCTCGTCACCACGGTTATTGTATGAGTAATCTCGAGTAAAACCTGGCAGGAGTAACGATTAAGCTCTTAAGATACACAACTAGTGACATAACACTTCTGACAGGCTGGCCACAGTAACAAAATGATGTAATGGAGTAAGTAACTTGCAGGGATTGCTATGACCATCCTCAGGTAGCCAATGCCTCGATACCAAAAGTATTGCATCAGTAAATTCGAGTACTCACTGGCAGGAGTAACGATAACTCTCTTATGATACACAACTAGTGACGTATCGCATCTGGCAGACTGTCACAGCAACAAAATAATGTAAAACGGTGTAAGAAACTGGCAGGAATAACTACGACTCTCCTGAGGTAGCGAATGCATCATCACGTAGAGTATGGTATCAGTAAACTTGAGTACTCACTGCCAGGAGTAACGATAACTCTCTTACGATACACAGCTAGTGACGTATGGCTTGTGGCAGACTGGCCACAGTAACAGAATAATGTAAAATGTGGTTAGAAACTGGCAGGAATAACGATGACCCTCCTTAGTTAGCGAATGCAGCGTCACCAAGAGTATTACACCAGTAAATTCGAGTAGTCACTGGCAGGAGTAACGATAACTCTCTTACAATACACAATTAGTGACGTATCGCTCCTTGCAGACTGGCCACCATAAAAAAATAAATAAAATATGGTAAGAAACTGGCAGGAATAACTATGACTTTCCTGAGGTAGCCAATGCCACGTCACCAAGAGTATTACAATACCAAATTTGAGTCTTCACTGGAAGGAGTAACGATAACTCTCATCATAATACAAAACTAGTGACGTATCGCTTCTTGCAGACTGGCCACAATAACAAATAATGTGAAACTGGGTGAGCAACCCTGACCAGTAACTATGACTCTCTTAAGGTATCGAATGCCTCGTCACCACGGTTATTAAATGAGTAATCTCGAGTAAAACCTGGCAGGAGTAACGATTCAGCTTTTAAGATACACAACTAGTGACATAACACTTCTGACAGGCTGGCCACAGTAACAAAATGATGTCAAATGGAGTAAGTAACTTGCAGGAATTGCTATGACCATCCTCAGGTAGCCAATGCCTCGATACCAAAAGTATTGCATCAGTAAATTCGAGTACTCTCTGGCAGGAGTTACGATAACTCTCTTATGATACACAACTAGTGACGTATCGCATCTGGCAGACTGTCACAGCAACAAAATAATGTAAAACGGTGTAAGAAACTGGCAGGAATAACTATGACACTCCTGAGGTAGCGAATGCATCATCACGTAAAGTATGGTATCAGTAAACTTGAGTACTCACTGCCAGGAGTAACGATAACTCTCTTACGATACACAGCTAGTGACGTATGGCTTGTGGCAGACTGGCCACAGTAACAGAATAATGTAAAATGTGGTTAGAAACTGGCAGGAATAACGATGACCCTCCTTAGTTAGCGAATGCAGCGTCACCAAGAGTATTACACCAGTAAATTCGAGTAGTCACTAGCAGGAGTAACGATAACTCTCTTACGATACACAATTAGTGACGTATCGCTCCTTGCAGACTGGCCACCGTAAAAAAAATAAATAAAATATGGTAAGAAACTGGCAGGAATAACTATGACTTTCCTGAGGTAGCCAATGCCACGTCACCAAGAGTATTACAATACCAAATTTGAGTGGTCACTGGCAGGAGTAACGATAACTCTCATCATAATACAAAACTAGTGACGTATCGCTTCTTGCAGACTGGCCACAATAACAAATAATGTGAAACTGGGTGAGCAACCCTGACCAGTAACTATGACTCTCTTAAGGTATCGAATGCCTCGTCACCACGGTTATTAAATGAGTAATCTCGAGTAAAACCTGGCAGGAGTAACGATTAAGCTCTTAAGATACACAACTAGTGACATAACACTTCTGACAGGCTGGCCACAGTAACAAAATGATGTCAAATGGAGTAAGTAACTTGCAGGAATTGCTATGACCATCCTCAGGTAGCCAATGCCTCGATACCAAAAGTATTGCATCAGTAAATTCGAGTACTCACTGGCAGGAGTAACGATAACTCTCTTATGATACACAACTAGTGACGTATCGCATCTGGCAGACTGTCACAGCAACAAAATAATGTAAAACGGTGTAAGAAACTGGCAGGAATAACTATGACACTCCTGAGGTAGCGAATCCATCATCACGTAAAGTATGGTATCAGTAAATTTGACTACTCACTGCCAGGAGTAACGATAACTCTCTTACGATACACAGCTAGTGACGTATGGCTTGTGGTAGACTGGCCACAGTAACAGAATAATGTAAAATGTGTTTAGAAACTGGCAGGAATAACGATGACCCTCCTCAGTTAGCGAATGCAGCGTCACCAAGAGTATTACACCAGTAAATTCGAGTAGTCACTGGCAGGAGTAACGATAACTCTCTTACGATACACAATTAGTGACGTATCGCTCCTTGCAGACTGGCCACCGTAAAAAAATAAATAAAATATGGTAAGAAACTGGCAGGAATAACTATGACGTTCCTGAGGTAGCCAATGCCACGTCACCAAGAGTATTACAATACCAAATTTGAGTGGTCACTGGCAGGAGTAACGATAACTCTCATCATAATACAAAACTAGTGACGTATCGCTTCTTGCAGACTGGCCACAATAACAAATAATGTGAAACTGGGTGAGCAACCCTGACCGGTAACTATGACTCTCTTAAGGTATCGAATGCCTCGTCACCACGGTTATTGTATGAGTAATCTCGAGTAAAACCTGGCAGGAGTAACGATTAAGCTCTTAAGATACACAACTAGTGACATAACACTTCTGACAGGCTGGCCACAGTAACAAAATGATGTAATGGAGTAAGTAACTTGCAGGGATTGCTATGACCATCCTCAGGTAGCCAATGCCTCGATACCAAAAGTATTGCATCAGTAAATTCGAGTACTCACTGGCAGGAGTAACGATAACTCTCTTATGATACACAACTAGTGACGAATCGCATCTGGTAGACTGTCACAGCAACAAAATAATGTAAAACGGTGTAAGAAACTGGCAGGAATAACTATGACACTCCTGAGGTATCGAATGCATCATCACGTAAAGTATGGTATCAGTAAATTTGAGTACTCACTGCCAGGAGTAACGATAACTCTCTTACGATACACAGCTAGTGACGTATGGCTTGTGGCAGACTGGCCACAGTAACAGAATAATGTAAAATGTGGTTAGAAACTGGCAGGAATAACGATGACCCTCCTTAGTTAGCGAATGCAGCTTCACCAAGAGTATTACACCAGTAAATTCGAGTAGTCACTGGCAGGAGTAACGATAACTCTCTTACGATACACAATTAGTGACGTATCGCTCCTTGCAGACTGGCCACCGTAAAAAAATAAATAAAATATGGTAAGAAACTGCCAGGAATAACTATGACTTTCCTGAGGTAGCCAATGCCACGTCACCAAGAGTATTACAATACCAAATTTGAGTGGTCACTGGCAGGAGAAACGTTAACTCTCATCATAATACAAAACTAGTGATGTATCGCTTCTTGCAGACTGGCCACAATAACAAATAATGTGAAACTGGGTGAGCAACCCTGACCAGTAACTATGACTCTCTTAAGGTATCGAATGCCTCGTCACCACGGTTATTGTATGAGTAATCTCGAGTAAAACCTGGCAGGGGTAACGATTAAGCTCTTAAGATACACAACTAGTGACATAACACTTCTGACAGGCTGGCCACAGTAACAAAATGATGTCAATTGGAGTAAGTAACTTGCAGGAATTACTATGACCATCCTCAGGTAGCCAATGCCTCGATACCAAAAGTATTGCATCAGTAAATTCGAGTACTCACTGGCAGGAGTAACGATAACTCTCTTATGATACACAACTAGTGACGTATCGCATCTGGCAGACTGTCACAGCAACAAAATAATGTACAACGGTGTAAGAAACTGGCAGGAATAACTACGACTCTCCTGAGGTAGCGAATGCATCATCACGTAAAGTATGGTATCAGTAAACTTGAGTACTCACTGCCAGGAGTAACGATAACTCTCTTACGATACACAGCTAGTGACGTATGGCTTGTGGCAGACTGGCCACAGTAACAGAATAATGTAAAATGTGGTTAGAAACTGGCAGGAATAACGATGACCCTCCTTAGTTAGCGAATGCAGCGTCACCAAGAGTATTACACCAGTAAATTCGAGTAGTCACTGGCAGGAGTAACGATAACTCTCTTACGATACACAATTAGTGACGTATCGCTCCTTGCAGACTGGCCACCGTAAAAAAATAAATAAAATATGGTAAGAAACTGGCAGGAATAACTATGACTTTCCTGAGGTAGCCAATGCCACGTCACCAAGAGTATTACAATACCAAATTTGAGTGGTCACTGGCAGGAGTAACGATAACTCTCATCATAATACAAAACTAGTGACGTATCGCTTCTTGCAGACTGGCCACAATAACAAATAATGTGAAACTGGGTGAGCAACCCTGACCAGTAACTATGACTCTCTTAAGGTATCGAATGCCTCGTCACCACGGTTATTGTATGAGTAATCTCGAGTAAAACCTGGCAGGAGTAACGATTAAGCTCTTAAGATATACAGCTAGTGACATAACACTTCTGACAGGCTGGCCACAGTAACAAAATGATGTCAAATGGAGTAAGTAACTTGCAGGAATTGCTATGACCATCCTCAGGTAGCCAATGCCTCGATACCAAAAGTATTGCATCAGTAAATTCGAGTACTCACTGGCAGGAGTAACGATAACTCTCTTATGATACACAACTAGTGACGTATCGCATCTGGCAGACTGTCACAGCAACAAAATAATGTAAAACGGTGTAAGAAAGTGGCAGGAATAACTATGACACTCCTGAGGTAGCGAATGCATATCACGTAAAGTATGGTATCAGTAAATTTGAGTACTCACTGCCAGGAGTAACGATAACTCTCTTACGATCTACAGCTAGTGACGTATGGCTTGTGGCAGACTGGCCACAGTAACAGAATAATGTAAAATGTGGTTAGAAACTGGCAGGAATAACGATGACCCTCCTTAGTTAGCGAATGCAGCGTCACCAAGAGTATTACACCAGTAAATTCGAGTAGTCACTGGCAGGAGTAACGATAACTCTCTTACGATACACAATTAGTGACGTATCGCTCTTTGCAGACTGGCCACCGTAAAAAAATAAATAAAATATGGTAAGAAACTGGCAGGAATAACTATGACTTTCCTGAGGTAGCCAATGCCACGTCACCAAGAGTATTACAATACCAAATTTGAGTGGTCACTGGCAGGAGTAACGATAACTCTCATCATAATACAAAACTAGTGACGTATCGCTTCTTGCACACTGGCCACAATAACAAATAATGTGAAACTGGGTGAGCAACCCTGACCAGTAACTATGACTCTCTTAAGGTATCAAATGCCTCGTCACCACGGTTATTGTATGAGTAATCTCGAGTAAAACCTGGCAGGAGTAACGATTAAGCTCTTAAGATACACAACTAGTGACATAACACTTCTGACAGGCTGGCCACAGTAACAAAATGATGTCAAATGGAGTAAGTAACTTGCAGGAATTGCTATGACCATCCTCAGGTAGCCAACGCCTCGATAGCAAAAGTATTGCATCAGTAAATTCGAGTACTCACTGGCAGGAGTAACGATAACTCTCTTACGATACACAACTAGTGACGTATCGCATCTGGCAGACTGTCACAGCAACAAAATAATGTAAAACGGTGTAAGTAACTGGCAGGAATAACTATGACACTCCTTAGGTAGCGAATGCATCATCACGTAAAGTATGGTATCAGTAAATTTGAGTACTCACTGCCAGGACTAACGATAACTCTCTTACGATACACAGCTAGTGACGTATGGCTTGTGGCAAACTGGCCACAGTAACAGAATAATGTAAAATGTGGTTACAAACTGGCAGGAATAACGATGACCCTCCTTAGTTAGCGAATGCAGCGTCACCAAGAGTATTACACCAGTAAATTCGAGTAGTCACTCGCAGGAGTAACGATAACTCTCTTACGATACACAATTAGTGACGTATCGCTCCTTGCAGACTGGCCAGCGTAAAAAAATAAATAAAATATGGTAAGAAACTGGCAGGAATAACTATGACTTTCCTGAGGTAGCCAATGCCACGTCACCAAGAGTATTACAATACCAAATTTGAGTGGTCACTGGCAGGAGTAACGATAACTCTCATCATAATACAAAACTAGTGACGTATCGCTTCTTGCACACTGGCCACAATAACAAATAATGTGAAACTGGGTGAGCAACCCTGACCAGTAACTATGGCTCTCTTAAGGTATCGAATGCCTCGCCACCACGGTTATTGTATGAGTAATCTCGAGTAAAACCTGGCAGGAGTAACGATTAAGCTCTTAAGATATACAGCTAGTGTTATAACACTTCTGACAGGCTGGCCACAGTAACAAAATGATGTCAAATGGAGTAAGTAACTTGCAGGAATTGCTATGACCATCCTCAGGTAGCCAATGCCTCGATACCAAAAGTATTGCATCAGTAAATTCGAGTACTCACTGGCAGGAGTAACGATAACTCTCTTATGATACACAACTAGTGACGTATCGCATCTGGCAGACTGTCACAGCAACAAAATAATGTAAAACGGTGTAAGAAACTGGCAGGAATAACTATGACACTCCTGAGGTAGCGAATGCATCATCACGTAAAGTATGGTATCAGTAAATTTGAGTACTCACTGCCAGGAGTAACGATAACTCTCTTACGATACACAGCTAGTGACGTATGGCTTGTGGCAGACTGGCCACAGTAACAGAATAATGTAAAATGTGGTTAGAAACTGGCAGGAATAACGATGACCCTCCTTAGTTAGCGAATGCAGCGTCACCAAGAGTATTACACCAGTAAATTCGAGTAGTCACTGGCAGGAGTAAAGATAACTCTCTTACGATACACAATTAGTGACGTATCGCTCCTTGCAGACTGGCCACCGTAAAAAAATAAATAAAATATGGTAAGAAACTGGCAGGAATAACTATGACTTTCCTGAGGTAGCCAATGCCACGTCACCAAGAGTATTACAATACCAAATTTGAGTGGTCACTGGCAGGAGTAACGATAACTCTCATCATAATACAAAACTAGTGACGTATCGCTTCTTGCAGACTGACCACAATAACAAATAATGTGAAACTGGGAGAGCAACCCTGACCAGTAACTATGGCTCTCTTAAGGTGTCGAATGCCTCGTCACCACGGTTATTGTATGAGTAATCTCGAGTAAAACCTGGCAGGAGTAACGATTAAGCTCTTAATATACACAACTAGTGACATAACACTTCTGACAGGCTGGCCACAGTAACAAAATGATGTCAAATGGAGTAAGTAACTTGCAGGAATTGCTATGACCATCCTCAGGTAGCCAATGCCTCGATACCAAAAGTATTGCATCAGTAAATTCGAGTACTCACTGGCAGGAGTAACGATAACTCTCTTATGATACACAACTAGTGACGTATCGCATCTGGCAGACTGTCACAGCAACAAAATAATGTAAAACGGTGTAAGAAACTGGCAGGAATAACTATGACACTCCTGAGGTAGCGAATGCATCATCACGTAAAGTATGGTATCAGTAAATTTGAGTACTCACTGCCAGGAGTAACGATAACTCTCTTACGATACACAGCTAGTGACGTATGGCTTGTGGCAGACTGGCCACAGTAACAGAAAAATGTAAAATGTGGTTAGAAACTGGCACGAATAACGATGACCCTCCTTAGTTAGCGAATGCAGCGTCACCAAGAGTATTACACCAGTAAATTCGAGTAGTCACTGGCAGGAGTAACGATAACTCTCTTACGATACACAATTAGTGACGTATCGCTCCTTGCAGACTGGCCACCGTAAAAAAATAAATAAAATATGGTAAGAAACTGGCAGGAATAACTATGACTTTCCTGAGGTAGCCAATGCCACGTCACCAAGAGTATTACAATACCAAATTTGAGTGGTCACTGGCAGGAGTAACGATAACTCTCATCATAATACAAAACTAGTGACGTATCGCTTCTTGCAGACTGGCCACAATAACAAATAATGTGAAACTGGGTGAGCAACCCTGACCAGTAACTATGACTCTCTTAAGGTATCGAATGCCTCGTCACCACGGTTATTAAATGAGTAATCTCGAGTAAAACCTGGCAGGAGTAACGATTAAGCTCTTAAGATACACAACTAGTGACATAACACTTCTGACAGGCTGGCCACAGTAACAAAATGATGTCAAATGGAGTAAGTAACTTGCAGGAATTGCTATGACCATCCTCAGGTAGCCAACGCCTCGATACCAAAAGTATTGCATCAGTAAATTCGAGTACTCACTGGCAGGAGTAACGATAACTCTCTTATGATACACAACTAGTGACGTATCGCATCTGGCAGACTGTCACAGCAACAAAATAATGTAAAACGGTGTAAGTAACTGGCAGCAATAACTATGACACTCCTGAGGTAGCGAATGCATCATCACGTAAAGTATGGTATCAGTAAATTTGAGTACTCACTGCCAGGAGTAACGATAAATCTCTTACGATACACAGCTAGTGACGTATGGCTTGTGGCAGACTGGCCACAGTAACAGAATAATGTAAAATGTGGTTAGAAACTGGCAGGAATAACGATGACCCTCCTTAGTTAGCGAATGCAGCGTCACCAAGAGTATTACACCAGTAAATTCGAGTAGTCACTGGCAGGAGTAACGATAACTCTCTTACGATACACAATTAGTGACGTATCGCTCTTTGCAGACTGGCCACCGTAAAAAAATAAATAAAATATGGTAAGAAACTGGCAGGAATAACTATGACTTTCCTGAGGTAGCCAATGCCACGTCACCAAGAGTATTACAATACCAAATTTGAGTGGTCACTGGCAGTAGTAACGATAACTCTCATCATAATACAAAACTAGTGACGTATCGCTTCTTGCAGACTGGCCACAATAACAAATAATGTGAAACTGGGTGAGCAACCCTGACCAGTAACTATGACTCTCTTAAGGTATCAAATGCCTCGTCACCACGGTTATTGTATGAGTAATCTCGAGTAAAACCTGGCAGGAGTAACGATTAAGCTCTTAAGATACACAACTAGTGACATAGCACTTCTGACAGGCTGACCACAGTAACAAAATGATGTCAAATGGAGTAAGTAACTTGCAGGAATTGCTATGACCATCTTCAGGTAGCCAACGCCTCGATAGCAAAAGTATTGCATCAGTAAATTCGAGTACTCACTGGCAGGAGTAACGATAACTCTCTTATGATACACAACTAGTGACGTATCGCATCTGGCAGACTGTCACAGCAACAAAATAATGTAAAACGGTGTAAGTAACTGGCAGCAATAACTATGACACTCCTGAGGTAGCGAATGCATCATCACGTAAAGTATGGTATCAGTAAATTTGAGTACTCACTGCCAGGAGTAACGATAACTCTCTTACGATACACAGCTAGTGACGTATGGCTTGTGGCAGACTGGCCACAGTAACAGAATAATGTAAAATGTGGTTAGAAACTGGCAGGAATAACGATGACCCTCCTTCGTTAGCGAATGCAGCGTCACCAAGAGTATTACACCAGTAAATTCGAGTAGTCACTGGCAGGAGTAACGATAACTCTCTTACGATACACAATTAGTGACGTATCGCTCTTTGCAGACTGGCAGCCGTAAAAAAATAAATAAAATACGGTAAGAAACTGGCAGGAATAACTATGACTTTCCTGAGGTAGCCAATGCCACGTCACCAAGAGTATTACAATACCAAATTTGAGTGGTCCTTGGCAGGAGTAACGATAACTCTCATCATAATACAAAACTAGTGACGTATCGCTTCTTGCAGACTGACCACAATAACAAATAATGTGAAACTGGGAGAGCAACCCTGACCAGTAACTATGGCTCTCTTAAGGTGTCGAATGCCTCGTCACCACGGTTATTGTATGAGCAATCTCGAGTAAAACCTGGCAGGAGTAACGATTAAGCTCTTAAGATATACAGCTAGTGACATAACACTTCTGACAGGCTGGCCACAGTAACAAAATGATGTCAAATGGAGTAAGTAACTTGCAGGAATTGCTATGACCATCCTCAGGTAGCCAATGCCTCGATACCAAAAGTATTGCATCAGTAAATTCGAGTACTCACTGGCAGGAGTAACGATAACTCTCTTATGATACACAACTAGTGACGTATCGCATCTGGCAGACTGTCACAGCAACAAAATAATGTAAAACGGTGTAAGAAACTGGCAGGAATAACTATGACACTCCTGAGGTAGCGAATGCATCATCACGTAAAGTATGGTATCAGTAAATTTGAGTACTCACTGCCAGGAGTAACGATAACTCTCTTACGATACACAGCTAGTGACGTATGGCTTGTGGCAGACTGGCCACAGTAACAGAATAATGTAAAATGTGGTTAGAAACTGGCAGGAATAACGATGACCCTCCTTAGTTAGCGAATGCAGCGTCACCAAGAGTATTACACCAGTAAATTCGAGTAGTCACTGGCAGGAGTAACGATAACTCTCTTACGATACACAATTAGTGACGTATCGCTCCTTGCAGACTGGCCACCGTAAAAAAATAAATAAAATATGGTAAGAAACTGGCAGGAATAACTATGACTTTCCTGAGGTAGCCAATGCCACGTCACCAAGAGTATTACAATACCAAATTTGAGTGGTCACTGGCAGGAGTAACGATAACTCTCATCATAATACAAAACTAGTGACGTATCGCTTCTTGCAGACTGACCACAATAACAAATAATGTGAAACTGGGAGAGCAACCCTGACCAGTAACTATGGCTCTCTTAAGGTGTCGAATGCCTCGTCACCACGGTTATTGTATGAGTAATCTCGAGTAAAACCTGGCAGGAGTAACGATTAAGCTCTTAAGATACACAACTAGTGACATAACACTTCTGACAGGCTGGCCACAGTAACAAAATGATGTCAAATGGAGTAAGTAACTTGCAGGAATTGCTATGACCATCCTCAGGTAGCCAATGCCTCGATACCAAAAGTATTGCATCAGTAAATTCGAGTACTCACTGGCAGGAGTAACGATAACTCTCTTATGATACACAACTAGTGACGTATCGCATCTGGCAGACTGTCACAGCAACAAAATAATGTAAAACGGTGTAAGAAACTGGCAGGAATAACTATGACACTCCTGAGGTAGCGAATGCATCATCACGTAAAGTATGGTATCAGTAAATTTGAGTACTCACTGCCAGGAGTAACGATAACTCTCTTACGATACACAGCTAGTGACGTATGGCTTGTGGCAGACTGGCCACAGTAACAGAAAAATGTAAAATGTGGTTAGAAACTGGCACGAATAACGATGACCCTCCTTAGTTAGCGAATGCAGCGTCACCAAGAGTATTACACCAGTAAATTCGAGTAGTCACTGGCAGGAGTAACGATAACTCTCTTACGATACACAATTAGTGACGTATCGCTCCTTGCAGACTGGCCACCGTAAAAAAATAAATAAAATATGGTAAGAAACTGGCAGGAATAACTATGACTTTCCTGAGGTAGCCAATGCCACGTCACCAAGAGTATTACAATACCAAATTTGAGTGGTCACTGGCAGGAGTAACGATAACTCTCATCATAATACAAAACTAGTGACGTATCGCTTCTTGCAGACTGGCCACAATAACAAATAATGTGAAACTGGGTGAGCAACCCTGACCAGTAACTATGACTCTCTTAAGGTATCGAATGCCTCGTCACCACGGTTATTAAATGAGTAATCTCGAGTAAAACCTGGCAGGAGTAACGATTAAGCTCTTAAGATACACAACTAGTGACATAACACTTCTGACAGGCTGGCCACAGTAACAAAATGATGTCAAATGGAGTAAGTAACTTGCAGGAATTGCTATGACCATCCTCAGGTAGCCAACGCCTCGATACCAAAAGTATTGCATCAGTAAATTCGAGTACTCACTGGCAGGAGTAACGATAACTCTCTTATGATACACAACTAGTGACGTATCGCATCTGGCAGACTGTCACAGCAACAAAATAATGTAAAACGGTGTAAGTAACTGGCAGCAATAACTATGACACTCCTGAGGTAGCGAATGCATCATCACGTAAAGTATGGTATCAGTAAATTTGAGTACTCACTGCCAGGAGTAACGATAAATCTCTTACGATACACAGCTAGTGACGTATGGCTTGTGGCAGACTGGCCACAGTAACAGAATAATGTAAAATGTGGTTAGAAACTGGCAGGAATAACGATGACCCTCCTTAGTTAGCGAATGCAGCGTCACCAAGAGTATTACACCAGTAAATTCGAGTAGTCACTGGCAGGAGTAACGATAACTCTCTTACGATACACAATTAGTGACGTATCGCTCTTTGCAGACTGGCCACCGTAAAAAAATAAATAAAATATGGTAAGAAACTGGCAGGAATAACTATGACTTTCCTGAGGTAGCCAATGCCACGTCACCAAGAGTATTACAATACCAAATTTGAGTGGTCACTGGCAGTAGTAACGATAACTCTCATCATAATACAAAACTAGTGACGTATCGCTTCTTGCAGACTGGCCACAATAACAAATAATGTGAAACTGGGTGAGCAACCCTGACCAGTAACTATGACTCTCTTAAGGTATCAAATGCCTCGTCACCACGGTTATTGTATGAGTAATCTCGAGTAAAACCTGGCAGGAGTAACGATTAAGCTCTTAAGATACACAACTAGTGACATAGCACTTCTGACAGGCTGACCACAGTAACAAAATGATGTCAAATGGAGTAAGTAACTTGCAGGAATTGCTATGACCATCTTCAGGTAGCCAACGCCTCGATAGCAAAAGTATTGCATCAGTAAATTCGAGTACTCACTGGCAGGAGTAACGATAACTCTCTTATGATACACAACTAGTGACGTATCGCATCTGGCAGACTGTCACAGCAACAAAATAATGTAAAACGGTGTAAGTAACTGGCAGCAATAACTATGACACTCCTGAGGTAGCGAATGCATCATCACGTAAAGTATGGTATCAGTAAATTTGAGTACTCACTGCCAGGAGTAACGATAACTCTCTTACGATACACAGCTAGTGACGTATGGCTTGTGGCAGACTGGCCACAGTAACAGAATAATGTAAAATGTGGTTAGAAACTGGCAGGAATAACGATGACCCTCCTTAGTTAGCGAATGCAGCGTCACCAAGAGTATTACACCAGTAAATTCGAGTAGTCACTGGCAGGAGTAACGATAACTCTCTTACGATACACAATTAGTGACGTATCGCTCCTTGCAGACTGGCCACCGTAAAAAAATAAATAAAATATGGTAAGAAACTGGCAGCAATAACTATGACTTTCCTGAGGTAGCCAATGCCACGTCACCAAGAGTATTACAATACCAAATTTGAGTGGTCACTGGCAGGAGTAACGATAACTCTCATCATAATACAATATAAGTGACGTATCGCTTCTTGTAGACTGGCCACAATAACAAATAATGTGAAACTGGGTGAGCAACCCTGACCAGTAACTATGACTCTCTTAAGGTATCGAATGCCTAGTCACCACGGTTATTGTATGAGTAATCTCGAGTAAAACCTGGCAGGAGTAACGATTAAGCTCTTAAGATACACAAGTAGTGACATACCACTTCTGACAGGCTGGCCATAGTAACAAAATGATGTCAAATGGAGTAAGTAACTTGCAGGAATTGCTATGACCATCCTCAGGTAGCCAACGCCTCGATACCAAAAGTATTGCATCAGTAAATTCGAGTACTCACTGGCAGGAGTAACGATAACTCTCTTATGATACACAACTAGTGACGTATCGCATCTGGCAGACTGTCACAGCAACAAAATAATGTAAAACGGTGTAAGTAACTGGCAGCAATAACTATGACACTCCTGAGGTAGCGAATGCATCATCACGTAAAGTATGGTATCAGTAAATTTGAGTACTCACTGCCAGGAGTAACGATAACTCTCTTACGATACACAGCTAGTGACGTATGGCTTGTGGCAGACTGGCCACAGTAACAGAATAATGTAAAATGTGGTTAGAAACTGGCAGGAATAACGATGACCCTCCTTCGTTAGCGAATGCAGCGTCACCAAGAGTATTACACCAGTAAATTCGAGTAGTCACTGGCAGGAGTAACGATAACTCTCTTACGATACACAATTAGTGACGTATCGCTCTTTGCAGACTGGCAGCCGTAAAAAAATAAATAAAATATGGTAAGAAACTGGCAGGAATAACTATGACTTTCCTGAGGTAGCCAATGCCACGTCACCAAGAGTATTACAATACCAAATTTGAGTGGTCCTTGGCAGGAGTAACGATAACTCTCATCATAATACAAAACTAGTGACGTATCGCTTCTTGCAGACTGACCACAATAACAAATAATGTGAAACTGGGAGAGCAACCCTGACCAGTAACTATGGCTCTCTTAAGGTGTCGAATGCCTCGTCACCACGGTTATTGTATGAGCAATCTCGAGTAAAACCTGGCAGGAGTAACGATTAAGCTCTTAAGATACACAACTAGTGACATAACACTTCTGACAGGCTGGCCACAGTAACAAAATGATGTCAAATGGAGGAAGTAACTTGCAGGAATTGCTATGACCATCCTCAGACAGCCAATGCCTCGATACCAAAAGTATTGCATCAGTAAATTCGAGTACTCACTGGCAGGAGTAACGATAACTCTCTTATGATACACAACTAGTGACGTATCGCATCTGGCAGACTGTCACAGCAACAAAATAATGTAAAACGGTGTAAGAAACTGGCAGGAATAACTATGACACTCCTGAGGTAGCGAATGCATCATCACGTAAAGTATGGTATCAGTAAATTTGAGTACTCACTGCCAGGAGTAACGATAACTCTCTTACGATACACAGCTAGTGACGTATGGCTTGTGGCAGACTGGCCACAGTAACAGAATAATGTAAAATGTGGTTAGAAACTGGCACGAATAACGATGACCCTCCTTAGTTAGCGAATGCAGCGTCACCAAGAGTATTACACCAGTAAATTCGAGTAGTCACTGGCAGGAGTAACGATAACTCTCTTACGATACACAATTAGTGACGTATCGCTCTTTGCAGACTGGCCACCGTAAAAAAATAAATAAAATATGGTAAGAAACTGGCAGGAATAACTATGACTTTCCTGAGGTAGCCAATGCCACGTCACCAAGAGTATTACAATACCAAATTTGAGTGGTCACTGGCAGGAGTAACGATAACTCTCATCATAACACAAAACTAGTGACGTATCGCTTCTTGCAGACTGGCCACAATAACAAATAATGCGAAACTGGGTGAGCAACCCTGACCAGTAACTATGACTCTCTTAAGGTATCAAATGCCTCGTCACCACGGTTATTGTATGAGTAATCTCGAGTAAAACCTGGCAGGAGTAACGATTAAGCTCTTAAGATACACAACTAGTGACATAACACATCTGACAGGCTGGCCACAGTAACAAAATGATGTCAAATGGAGTAAGTAACTTGCAGGAATTGCTATGACCATCCTCAGGTAGCCAACGCCTCGATACCAAAAGTATTGCATCAGTAAATTCGAGTACTCACTGGCAGGAGTAACGATAACTCTCTTATGATACACAACTAGTGACGTATCGCATCTGGCAGACTGTCACTGCAACAAAATAATGTAAAACGGTGTAAGTAACTGGCAGCAATAACTATGACACTCCTGAGGTAGCGAATGCATCATCACGTAAAGTATGGTATCAGTAAATTTGAGTACTCACTGCCAGGAGTAACGATAACTCTCTTACGATACACAGCTAGTGACGTATGGCTTGTGGCAGACTGGCCACAGTAACAGAATAATGTAAAATGTGGTTAGAAACTGGCAGGAATAACGATGACCCTCCTTAGTTAGCGAATGCAGCGTCACCGTAAAAAAATAAATAAAATATGGTAAGAAACTGGCAGGAATAACTATGACTTTCCTGAGGTAGCCAATGCCACGTCACCAAGAGTATTACAATACCAAATTTGAGTGGTCACTGGCAGGAGTAACGATAACTCTTATCATAATACAAAACTAGTGACGTATCGCTTCTTGCATACTGGCCACAATAACAAATAATGTGAAACTGGGTGAGCAACCCTGACCAGTAACTATGACTCTCTTAAGGTATCGAATGCCTCGTCACCACGGTTATTGTATGAGTAATCTCGAGTAAAACCTGGCAGGAGTAACGATTAAGCTCTTAAGATACACAACTAGTGACATAACACTTCTGACAGGCTGGCCACAGTAACAAAATGATGTCAAATGGAGTAAGTAACTTGCAGGAATTGCTATGACCATCCTCAGGTAGCCAACGCCCCGATAGCAAAAGTATTGCATCAGTAAATTCGAGTACTCACTGGCAGGAGTAACGATAACTCTCTTATGATACACAACTAGTGACGTATCGCATCTGGCAGACTGTCACAGCAACAAAATAATGTAAAACGGTGTAAGTAACTGGCAGGAATAACTATGACACTCCTGAGGTAGCGAATGCATCATCACGTAAAGTATGGTATCAGTAAATTTGAGTACTCACTGCCAGGAGTAACGATAACACTCTTACGATACACAGCTAGTGACGTATGGCTTGTGGCAGACTGGCCACAGTAACAGAATAATGTAAAATGTGGTTAGAAACTGGCACGAATAACGATGACCCTCCTTAGTTAGCGAATGCAGCGTCACCAAGTCTATTACACCAGTAAATTCGAGTAGTCACTGGCAGGAGTAACGATAACTCTCTTACGATACACAATTAGTGACGTATCGCTCCTTGCAGACTGGCCACCGTAAAAAAATAAATAAAATATGGTAAGAAACTGGCAGGAATAACTATGACTTTCCTGAGGTAGCCAATGCCACGTCACCAAGAGTATTACAATACCAAATTTGAGTGGTCACTGGCAGAAGTAACGATAACTCTCATCATAATACAAAACTAGTGACGTATCGCTTCTTGCAGACTGGCCACAATAACAAATAATGTGAAACTGGGTGAGCAACCCTGACCAGTAACTATGACTCTCTTAAGGTATCAAATGCCTCGTCACCACGGTTATTGTATGAGTAATCTCGAGTAAAACCTGGCAGGAGTAACGATTAAGCTCTTAAGATACACAACTAGTGACATAACACTTCTGACAGGCTGGCCACAGTAACAAAATGATGTCAAATGGAGTAAGTAACTTGCAGGAATTGCTATGACCATCCTCAGGTAGCCAACGCCTCGATAGCAAAAGTATTGCATCAGTAAATTCGAGTACTCACTGGCAGGAGTAACGATAACTCTCTTATGATACACAACTAGTGACGTATCGCATCTGGCAGACTGTCACAGCAACAAAATAATGTAAAACGGTGTAAGTAACTGGCAGGAATAACTATGACACTCCTTAGGTAGCGAATGCATCATCACGTAAAGTATGGTATCAGTAAATTTGAGTACTCACTGCCAGGAGTAACGATAACTCTCTTACGATACACAGCTAGTGACGTATGGCTTGTGGCAAACTGGCCACAGTAACAGAATAATGTAAAATGTGGTTACAAACTGGCAGGAATAACGATGACCCTCCTTAGTTAGCGAATGCAGCGTCACCAAGAGTATTACACCAGTAAATTCGAGTAGTCACAGGCAGGAGTAACGATAACTCTCTTACGATACACAATTAGTGACGTATCGCTCTTTGCAGACTGGCCACCGTAAAAAAATAAATAAAATATGGTAAGAAACTGGCAGGAATAACTATGACTTTCCTGAGGTAGCCAATGCCACGTCACCAACAGTATTACAATACCAAATTTGAGTGGTCACTGGCAGGAGTAACGATAACTCTCATCATAATACAAAACTAGTGACGTATCGCTTCTTGCAGAATGGCCACAATAACAAATAATGTGAAACTGGGTGAGCAACCCTGACCAGTAACTATGACTCTCTTAAGGTATCAAATGCCTCGTCACCACGGTTATTGTATGAGTAATCTCGAGTAAAACCTGGCAGGAGTAACGATTAAGCTCTTAAGATACACAACTAGTGACATAACACTTCTGACAGGCTGGCCACAGTAACAAAATGATGTCAAATGGAGTAAGTAACTTGCAGGAATTGCTATGACCATCCTCAGGTAGCCAACGCCTCGATAGCAAAAGTATTGCATCAGTAAATTCGAGTACTCACTGGCAGGAGTAACGATAACTCTCTTATGATACACAACTAGTGACGTATCGCATCTGGCAGACTGTCACAGCAACAAAATAATGTAAAACGGTGTAAGTAACTGGCAGGAATAACTATGACACTCCTTAGGTAGCGAATGCATCATCACGTAAAGTATGGTATCAGTAAATTTGAGTACTCACTGCCAGGAGTAACGATAACTCTCTTACGATACACAACTAGTGACGTATGGCTTGTGGCAAACTGGCCACAGTAACAGAATAATGTAAAATGTGGTTACAAACTGGCAGGAATAACGATGACCCACCTTAGTTAGCGAATGCAGCGTCACCAAGTGTATTACACCAGTAAATTCGAGTAGTCACTGGCAGGAGTAACGATAACTCTCTTACGATACACAATTAGTGACGTATCGCTCCTTGCAGACTGGTCAGCGTAAAAAAATAAATAAAATATGGTAAGAAACTGGCAGGAATAACTATGACTTTCCTGAGGTAGCCAATGCCACGTCACCAAGAGTATTACAATACCAAATTTGCGTGGTCACTGGCAGGAGTAACGATAACTCTCATCATAATACAAAACTAGTGACGTATCGCTTCTTGCAGAATGGCCACAATAACAAATAATGTGAAACTGGGTGAGCAACCCTGACCAGTAACTATGACTCTCTTAAGGTATCAAATGCCTCGTCACCACGGTTATTGTATGAGTAATCTCGAGTAAAACCTGGCAGGAGTAACGATTAAGCTCTTAAGATACACAACTAGTGACATAACACTTCTGACAGGCTGGCCACAGTAACAAAATGATGTCAAATGGAGTAAGTAACTTGCAGGAATTGCTATGACCATCCTCAGGTAGCCAACGCCTCGATAGCAAAAGTATTGCATCAGTAAATTCGAGTACTCACTGGCAGGAGTAACGATAACTCTCTTATGATACACAACTAGTGACGTATCGCATCTGGCAGACTGTCACAGCAACAAAATAATGTAAAACGGTGTAAGTAACTGGCAGGAATAACTATGACACTCCTTAGGTAGCGAATGCATCATCACGTAAAGTATGGTATCAGTAAATTTGAGTACTCACTGCCAGGAGTAACGATAACTCTCTTACGATACACAACTAGTGACGTATGGCTTGTGGCAAACTGGCCACAGTAACAGAATAATGTAAAATGTGGTTACAAACTGGCAGGAATAACGATGACCCACCTTAGTTAGCGAATGCAGCGTCACCAAGAGTATTACACCAGTAAATTCGAGTAGTCACTGGCAGGAGTAACGATAACTCTCTTACGATACACAATTAGTGACGTATCGCTCCTTGCAGACTGGTCAGCGTAAAAAAATAAATAAAATATGGTAAGAAACTGGCAGGAATAACTATGACTTTCCTGAGGTAGCCAATGCCACGTCACCAAGAGTATTACAATACCAAATTTGCGTGGTCACTGGCAGGAGTAACGATAACTCTCATCATAATACAAAACTAGTGACGTACTGCTTCTTGCAGACTGGCCACAATAACTAATAATGTGAAACTGGGTGAGCAACCCTGACCAGTAACTATGGCTCTCTTAAGGTATCGAATGCCTCGTCACCACGGTTATTGTATGAGTAATCTCGAGTAAAACCTGGCAGGAGTAACGATTAAGCTCTTAAGATATACAGCTAGTGACATAACACTTCTGACAGGCTGGCCACAGTAACAAAATGATGTCAAATGGAGTAAGTAACTTGCAGGAATTGCTATGACCATCCTCAGGTAGCCAATGCCTCGATACCAAAAGTATTGCATCAGTAAATTCGAGTACTCACTGGCAGGAGTAACGATAACTCTCTTATGATACACAACTAGTGACGTATCGCATCTGGCAGACTGTCACAGCAACAAAATAATGTAAAACGGTGTAAGTAACTGGCAGCAATAACTATGACACTCCTGAGGTAGCGAATGCATCATCACGTAAAGTATGGTATCAGTAAATTTGAGTACTCACTGCCAGGAGTAACGATAACTCTCTTACGATACACAGCTAGTGACGTATGGCTTGTGGCAGACTGGCCACAGTAACAGAATAATGTAAAATGTGGTTAGAAACTGGCACGAATAACGATGACCCTCCTTAGTTAGCGAATGCAGCGTCACCAAGAGTATTACACCAGTAAATTCGAGTAGTCACTGGCAGGAGTAACGATAACTCTCTTACGATACACAATTAGTGACGTATCGCTCTTTGCAGACTGGCCACCGTAAAAAAATAAATAAAATATGGTAAGAAACTGGCAGGAATAACTATGACTTTCCTGAGGTAGCCAATGCCACGTCACCAACAGTATTACAATACCAAATTTGAGTGGTCACTGGCAGGAGTAACGATAACTCTCATCATAATACAAAACTAGTGACGTATCGCTTCTTGCAGAATGGCCACAATAACAAATAATGTGAAACTGGGTGAGCAACCCTGACCAGTAACTATGACTCTCTTAAGGTATCAAATGCCTCGTCACCACGGTTATTGTATGAGTAATCTCGAGTAAAACCTGGCAGGAGTAACGATTAAGCTCTTAAGATACACAACTAGTGACATAACACTTCTGACAGGCTGGCCACAGTAACAAAATGATGTCAAATGGAGTAAGTAACTTGCAGGAATTGCTATGACCATCCTCAGGTAGCCAACGCCTCGATAGCAAAAGTATTGCATCAGTAAATTCGAGTACTCACTGGCAGGAGTAACGATAACTCTCTTATGATACACATTTAGTGACGTATAGCATCTGGCAGACTGTCACAGCAACAAAATAATGTAAAACGGTGTAAGTAACTGGCAGCAATAACTATGACACTCCTTAGGTAGCGAATGCATCATCACGTAAAGTATGGTATCAGTAAATTTGAGTACTCACTGCCAGGAGTAACGATAACTCTCTTACGATACACAGCTAGTGACGTATGGCTTGTGGCAAACTGGCCACAGTAACAGAATAATGTAAAATGTGGTTACAAACTGGCAGGAATAACAATGACCCTCCTTAGTTAGCGAATGCAGCGTCACCAAGAGTATTACACCAGTAAATTCGAGTAGTCACTGGCAGGAGTAACGATAACTCTCTTACGATACACAATTAGTGACGTATCGCTCCTTGCAGACTGGCCACCGTAAAAAAATAAATAAAATATGGTAAGAAACTGGCAGGAATAACTATGACTTTCCTGAGGTAGCCAATGCCACGTCACCAAGAGTATTACAATACCAAATTTGAGTGGTCACTGGCAGGAGTAACGATAACTCTCATCATAATACAAAACTAGTGACGTATCGCTTCTTGCAGACTGGCCACAATAACTAATAATGTGAAACTGGGTGAGCAACCCTGACCAGTAACTATTGCTCTCTTAAGGTATCGAATGCCTCGTCACCACGGTTATTGTATGAGTAATCTCGAGTAAAACCTGGCAGGAGTAACGATTAAGCTCTTAAGATATACAGCTAGTGACATAACACTTCTGACAGGCTGGCCACAGTAACAAAATGATGTCAAATGGAGTAAGTAACTTGCAGGAATTGCTATGACCATCCTCAGGTAGCCAATGCCTCGATACCAAAAGTATTGCATCAGTAAATTGGAGTACTCACTGGCAGGAGTAACGATAACTCTCTTATGATACACAACTAGTGACGTATCGCATCTGGCAGACTGTCACAGCAACAAAATAATGTAAAACGGTGTAAGAAACTGGCAGGAATAACTATGACACTCCTGAGGTAGCGAATGCATCATCACGTTAAGTATGGTATCAGTAAATTTGAGTACTCACTGCCAGGACTAACGATAACTCTCTTACGATACACAGCTAGTGACGTATGGCTTGTGGCAGACGGGCCACAGTAACAGAATAATGTAAAATGTGGTTAGAAACTGGCAGGAATAACGATGACCCTCCTTAGTTAGCGAATGCAGCGTCACCAAGAGTATTACACCAGTAAATTCGAGTAGTCACTGGCAGGAGTAACGATAACTCTCTTACGATACACAATTAGTGACGTATCGCTCCTTGCAGACTGGCCACCGTAAAAAAATAAATAAAATATGGTAAGAAACTGGCAGGAATAACTATGACTTTCCTGAGGTAGCCAATGCCACGTCACCAAGAGTATTACAATACCAAATTTGAGTGGTCACTGGCAGGAGTAACGATAACTCTCATCATAATACAAAACTAGTGACGTATTGCTTCTTGCAGACTGACCACAATAACAAATAATGTGAAACTGGGAGAGCAACCCTGACCAGTAACTATGGCTCTCTTAAGGTGTCGAATGCCTCGTCACCACGGTTATTGTATGAGTAATCTCGAGTAAAACCTGGCAGGAGTAACGATTAAGCTCTTAAGATACACAACTAGTGACATAACACTTCTGACAGGCTGGCCACAGTAACAAAATGATGTCAAATGGAGTAAGTAACTTGCAGGAATTGCTATGACCATCCTCAGGTAGCCAATGCCTCGATACCAAAAGTATTGCATCAGTAAATTCGAGTACTCACTGGCAGGAGTAACGATAACTCTCTTATGATACACAACTAGTGACGTATCGCATCTGGCAGACTGTCACCGCAACAAAATAATGTAAAACGGTGTAAGAAACTGGCAGGAATAACTATGACACTCCTGAGGTAGCGAATGCATCATCACGTAAAGTATGGTATCAGTAAATTTGAGTACTCACTGCCAGGAGTAACGATAACTCTCTTACGATACACAGCTAGTGACGTATGGCTTGTGGCAGACCGGCCACAGTAACAGAATAATGTAAAATGTGGTTAGAAACTGGCACGAATAACGATGACCCTCCTTAGTTAGCGAATGCAGCGTCACCAAGAGTATTACACCAGTAAATTCGAGTAGTCACTGGCAGGAGTAACGATAACTCTCTTACGATACACAATTAGTGACGTATCGCTCCTTGCAGACTGGCCACCGTAAAAAAATAAATAAAATATGGTAGGAAACTGGCAGGAATAACTATGACTTTCCTGAGGTAGCCAATGCCACGTCACTAAGAGTATTACAATACCAAATTTGAGTGGTCACTGGCAGGAGTAACGATAACTCTCATCATAATACAAAACTAGTGACGTATCGCTTCTTGCAGACTGGCCACAATAACAAATAATGTGAAACTGGGTGAGCAACCCTGACCAGTAACTATGACTCTCTTAAGGTATCGAATGCCTCGTCACCACGGTTATTGTATGAGTAATCTCGAGTAAAACCTGGCAGGAGTAACGATTAAGCTCTTAAGATACACAAGTAGTGACATAACACTTCTGACAGGCTGGCCACAGTAACAAAATGATGTCAAATGGAGTAAGTAACTTGCAGGAATTGCTATGACCATCCTCAGGTAGCCAACGCCTCGATAGCAAAAGTATTGCATCAGTAAATTCGAGTACTCACTGGCAGGAGTAACGATAACTCTCTTATGATACACAACTAGTGACGTATCGCATCTGGCAGACTGTCACAGCAACAAAATAATGTAAAACGGTGTAAGTAACTGGCAGGAATAACTATGACACTCCTTAGGTAGCGAATGCATCATCACGTAAAGTATGGTATCAGTAAATTTGAGTACTCACTGCCAGGACTAACGATAACTCTCTTACGATACACAGCTAGTGACGTATGGCTTGTGGCAAACTGGCCACAGTAACAGAATAATGTAAAATGTGGTTACAAACTGGCAGGAATAACGATGACCCTCCTTAGTTAGCGAATGCAGCGTCACCAAGAGTATTACACCAGTAAATTCGAGTAGTCACTGGCAGGAGTAACGATAACTCTCTTACGATACACAATTAGTGACGTATCGCTCCTTGCAGACTGGCCACCGTAAAAAAATAAATAAAATATCGTAAGAAACTGGCAGGAATAACTATGACTTTCCTGAGGTAGCCAATGCCACGTCACCAAGAGTATTACAATACCAAATTTGAGTGGTCACTGGCAGGAGTAACGATAACTCTCATCATAATACAAAACTAGTGACGTATCGCTTCTTGCAGACTGACCACAATAACAAATAATGTGAAACTGGGAGAGCAACCCTGACCAGTAACTATGACTCTCTTAAGGTGTCGAATGCCTCGTCACCACGGTTATTGTATGAGTAATCTCGAGTATTACCTGGCAGGAGTAACGATTAAGCTCTTAAGATACACAACTAGTGACATACCACTTCTGACAGGCTGGCCACAGTAACAAAATGATGTCAAATGGAGTAAGTAACTTGCAGGAATTGCTATGACCATCCTCAGGTAGCCAATGCCTCGATACCAAAAGTATTGCATCAGTAAATTCGAGTACTCACTGGCAGGAGTAACGATAACTCTCTTATGATACATAACTAGTGACGTATCGCATCTGGCAGACTGTCACAGCAACAAAATAATGTAAAACGGTGTAAGAAACTGGCAGGAATAACTATGACACTCATGAGGTAGCGAATGCATCATCACGTAAAGTATGGTATCAGTAAATTTGAGTACTCACAGCCAGGAGTAACGATAACTCTCTTACGATACACAGCTAGTGACGTATGGCTTGTGGCAGACTGGCCACAGTAACAGAATAATGTAAAATGTGGTTAGAAACTGGCAGGAATAACGATGACCCTCCTTAGTTAGCGAATGCAGCGTCACCAAGAGTATTACACCAGTAAATTCGAGTAGGCACTGGCAGGAGTAACGATAACTCTCTTACGATACACAATTAGTGACGTATCGCTCTTTGCAGACTGGCCACCGTAAAAAAATAAATAAAATATGGTAAGAAACTGGCAGGAATAACTATGACTTTCCTGAGGTAGCCAATGCCACGTCACCAAGAGTATTACAATACCAAATTTGAGTGGTCACTGGCAGGAGTAACGATAACTCTCATCATAATACAAAACTAGTGACGTATCGCTTCTTGCAGACTGGCCACAATAACAAATAATGTGAAACTGGGTGAGCAACCCTGACCAGTAACTATGACTCTCTTAAGGTATCAAATGCCTCGTCACCACGGTTATTGTATGAGTAATCTCGAGTAAAACCTGGCAGGAGTAACGATTAAGCTCTTAAGATACACAACTAGTGACATAACACTTCTGACAGGCTGGCCACAGTAACAAAATGATGTCAAATGGAGTAAGTAACTTGCAGGAATTGCTATGACCATCCTCAGGTAGCCAACGCCTCGATACCAAAAGTATTGCATCAGTAAATTCGAGTACTCACTGGCAGGAGTAACGATAACTCTCTTATGATACACAACTAGTGACGTATCGCATCTGGCAGACTGTCACAGCAACAAAATAATGTAAAACGGTGTAAGTAACTGGCAGCAATAACTATGACACTCCTGAGGTAGCGAATGCATCATCACGTAAAGTATGGTATCAGTAAATTTGAGTACTCACTGCCAGGAGTAACGATAACTTTCTTACGATACACAGCTAGTGACGTATGGCTTGTGGCAGACTGGCCACAGTAACAGAATAATGTACAATGTGGTTAGAAACTGGCAGGAATAACGATGACCCTCCTTAGTTAGCGAATGCAGCGTCACCAAGAGTATTACACCAGTAAATTCGAGTAGTCACTGGCAGGAGTAACGATAACTCTCTTACGATACACAATTAGTGACGTATCGCTCTTTGCAGACTGGCCACCGTAAAAAAATAAATAAAATATGGTAAGAAACTGGCAGGAATAACTATGACTTTCCTGAGGTAGCCAATGCCACGTCACCAAGAGTATTACAAAACCAAATTTGAGTGGTCACTGGCAGGAGTAACGATAACTCTCATCATAATACAAAACTAGTGACGTATCGCTTCTTGCAGACTGGCCACAATAACAAATAATGTGAAACTGGGTGAGCAACCCTGACCAGTAACTATGACTCTCTTAAGGTATCAAATGCCTCGTCACCACGGTAATTGTATGAGTAATCTCGAGTAAAACCTGGCAGGAGTAACGATTAAGCTCTTAAGATACACAACTAGTGACATAACACTTCTGACAGGCTGGCCACAGTAACAAAATGATGTCAAATGGAGTAAGTAACTTGCAGGAATTGCTATGACCATCCTCAGGTAGCCAACGCCTCGATACCAAAAGTATTGCATCAGTAAATTCGAGTACTCACTGGCAGGAGTAACGATAACTCTCTTATGATACACAACTAGTGACGTATCGCATCTGGCAGACTGTCACAGCAACAAAATAATGTAAAACGGTGTAAGTAACTGGCAGCAATAACTATGACACTCCTGAGGTAGCGAATGCATCATCACGTAAAGTATGGTATCAGTAAATTTGAGTACTCACTGCCAGGAGTAACGATAACTCTCTTACGATACACAGCTAGTGACGTATGGCTTGTGGCAGACTGGCCACAGTAACAGAATAATGTAAAATGTGGTTAGAAACTGGCACGAATAACGATGACCCTCCTTAGTTAGCGAATGCAGCGTCACCAAGAGTATTACACCAGTAAATTCGAGTAGTCACTGGCAGGAGTAACGATAACTCTCTTACGATACACAATTAGTGACGTATCGCTCTTTGCAGACTGGCCACCGTAAAAAAATAAATAAAATATGGTAAGAAACTGGCAGGAATAACTATGACTTTCCTGAGGTAGCCTATGCCACGTCACCAAGAGTATTACAATACCAAATTTGAGTGGTCACTGGCAGGAGTAACGATAACTCTCATCATAATACAAAACTAGTGACGTATCGCTTCTTGCAGACTGGCCACAATAACAAATAATGTGAAACTGGGTGAGCAACCCTGACCAGTAACTATGACTCTCTTAAGGTATCAAATGCCTCGTCACCACGGTTATTGTATGAGTAATCTCGAGTAAAACCTGGCAGGAGTAACGATTAAGCTCTTAAGATACACAACTAGTGACATAACACTTCTGACAGGCTGGCCACAGTAACAAAATGATGTCAAATGGAGTAAGTAACTTGCAGGAATTGCTATGACCATCCTCAGGTAGCCAACGCCTCGATAGCAAAAGTATTGCATCAGTAAATTCGAGTACTCACTGGCAGGAGTAACGATAACTCTCTTATGATACACAACTAGTGACGTATCGCATCTGGCAGACTGTCACAGCAACAAAATAATGTAAAACGGTGTAAGTAACTGGCAGGAATAACTATGACACTCCTTAGATAGCGAATGCATCATCACGTAAAGTATGGTATCAGTAAATTTGAGTACTCACTGCCAGGAGTAACGATAACTCTCTTATGATACACAGCTAGTGACGTATGGCTTGTGGTAAACTGGCCACAGTAAAAGAATAATGTAAAATGTGGTTAGAAACTGGCAGGAATAACGATGACCCTCCATAATTAGCGAATGCAGCGATACCAAGAGTATTACACCAGTAAATTCGAGTAGCCACTGGCAGGAGTAACGATAACTCTCTTACGATACACAATTAGTGACGTATCGCTCCTTGCAGACTGGCCAGCGTAAAAAAATAAATAAAATATGGTAAGAAACTGGCAGGAATAACTATGACTTTCCTGAGGTAGCCAATGCCACGTCACCAAGAGTATTACAATACCAAATTTGAGTGGTCACTGGCAGGAGTAACGATAACTCTCATCATAATACAAAACTAGTGACGTATCGCTTCTTGCAGACTGACCACAATAACAAATAATGTGAAACTGGGAGAGCAACCCTGACCAGTAACTATGGCTCTCTTAAGGTGTCGAATGCCTCGTCACCACGGTTATTGTATGAGTAATCTCGAGTAAAACCTGGCAGGAGTAACGATTAAGCTCTTAAGATACACAACTAGTGACATAACACTTCTGACAATCTGGCCACAGTAACAAAATGATGTCAAATGGAGTAAGTAACTTGCAGGAATTGCTATGACCATCCTCAGGTAGCCAATGCCTCGATACCAAAAGTATTGCATCAGTAAATTCGAGTACTCACTGGCAGGAGTAACGATAACTCTCTTATGATACACAACTAGTGACGTATCGCATCTGGCAGACTGTCACCGCAACAAAATAATGTAAAACGGTGTAAGAAACTGGCAGGAATAACTATGACACTCCTGAGGTAGCGAATGCATCATCACGTAAAGTATGGTATCAGTAAATTTGAGTACTCACTGCCAGGAGTAACGATAACTCTCTTACGATACACAGCTAGTGACGTATGGCTTGTGGCAGACTGGCCACAGTAACAGAATAATGTAAAATGTGGTTAGAAACTGGCACAAATAACGATGACCCTCCTTAGTTAGCGAATGCAGCGTCACCAAGAGTATTACACCAGTAAATTCGAGTAGTCACTGGCAGGAGTAACGATAACTCTCTTACGATACACAATTAGTGACGTATCGCTCCTTGCAGACTGGCCACCGTAAAAAAATAAATAAAATATGGTAAGAAACTGGCAGGAATAACTATGACTTTCCTGAGGTAGCCAATGCCACGTCACCAAGAGTATTACAATACCAAATATGAGTGGTCACTGGCAGGAGTAACGATAACTCTCATCATAATACAAAACTAGTGACGTATCGCTTCTTGCAGACTGGCCACAATAACAAATAATGTGAAACTGGGTGAGCAACCCTGACCAGTAACTATGACTCTCTTAAGGTATCGAATGCCTCGTCACCACGGTTATTGTATGAGTAATCTCGAGTAAAACCTGGCAGGAGTAACGATTAAGCTCTTAAGATACACAACTAGTGACATAACACTTCTGTCAGGCTGGCCACAGTAACAAAATGATGTCAAATGGAGTAAGTAACTTGCAGGAATTGCTATGACCATCCTCAGGTAGCCAACGCCTCGATACCAAAAGTATTGCATCAGTAAATTCGAGTACTCACTGGCAGGAGTAACGATAACTCTCTTATGATACACAACTAGTGACGTATCGCATCTGGCAGACTGTCACAGCAACAAAATAATGTAAAACGGTGTAAGTAACTGGCAGCAATAACAATGACACTCCTGAGGTAGCGAATGCATCATCACGTAAAGTATGGTATCAGTAAATTTGAGTACTCACTGCCAGGAGTAACGATAACTCTCTTACGATACACAGCTAGTGACGTATGGCTTGTGGCAAACTGGCCACAGTAACAGAATAATGTAAAATGTGGTTAGAAACTGGCACGAATAACGATGACCCTCCTTAGTTAGCGAATGCAGCGTCACCAAGAGTATTACACCAGTAAATTCGAGTAGTCACTGGCAGGAGTAACGATAACTCTCTTACGATACACAATTAGTGACGTATCGCTCCTTGCAGACTGGCCACCGTAAAAAAATAAATAAAATATCGTAAGAAACTGGCAGGAATAACTATGACTTTCCTGAGGTAGCCAATGCCACGTCACCAAGAGTATTACAATACCAAATTTGAGTGGTCACTGGCAGGAGTAACGATAACTCTCATCATAATACAAAACTAGTGACGTATCGCTTCTTGCAGACTGGCCACAATAACAAATAATGTGAAACTGGGTGAGCAACCCTGACCAGTAACTATGACTCTCTTAAGGTATCGAATGCCTCGTCACCACGGTTATTGTATGAGTAATCTCGAGTAAAACCTGGCAGGAGTAACGATTAAGCTCTTAAGATACACAAGTAGTGACATAACACTTCTGACAGGCTGGCCACAGTAACAAAATGATGTCAAATGGAGTAAGTAACTTGCAGGAATTGCTATGACCATCCTCAGGTAGCCAACGCCTCGATACCAAAAGTATTGCATCAGTAAATTCGAGTACTCACTGGCAGGAGTAACGATAACTCTCTTATGATACACAACTAGTGACGTATCGCATCTGGCAGACTGTCACAGCAACAAAATAATGTAAAACGGTGTAAGTAACTGGCAGCAATAACTATGACACTCCTGAGGTAGCGAATGCATCATCACGTAAAGTATGGTATCAGTAAATTTGAGTACTCACTGCCAGGAGTAACGATAACTCTCTTACGATACACAGCTAGTGACGTATGGCTTGTGGCAGACTGGCCACAGTAACAGAATAATGTAAAATGTGGTTAGAAACTGGCACGAATAACGATGACCCTCCTTAGTTAGCGAATGCAGCGTCACCAAGAGTATTACACCAGTAAATTCGAGTAGTCACTGGCAGGAGTAACGATAACTCTCTTACGATACACAATTAGTGACGTATCGCTCCTTGCAGACTGGCCACCGTAAAAAAATAAATAAAATATGGTAAGAAACTGGCAGGAATAACTATGACTTTCCTGAGGTAGCCAATGCCACGTCACCAAGAGTATTACAATACCAAATTTGAGTGGTCACTGGCAGGAGTAACGATAACTCTCATCATAATACAAAACTAGTGACGTATCGCTTCTTGCAGACTGGCCACAATAACAAATAATGTGAAACTGGGTGAGCAACCCTGACCAGTAACTATGGCTCTCTTAAGGTATCGAATGCCTCGTCACCACGGTTATTGTATGAGTAATCTCGAGTAAAACCTTGCAGGAGTAACGATTAAGTCTGAAGATATACAGCTAGTGACATAACACTTCTGACAGGCTGGCCACAGTAACAAAATGATGTCAAATGGAGTAAGTAACTTGCAGGAATTGCTATGACCATCCTCAGGTAGCCAATGCCTCGATACCAAAAGTATTGCATCAGTAAATTCGAGTACTCACTGGCAGGAGTAACGATAACTCTCTTATGATACACAACTAGTGACGTATCGCATCTGGCAGACTGTCACAGCAACAAAATAATGTAAAACGGTGTAAGAAACTGGCAGGAATAGCTATGACACTCCTGAGGTAGCGAATGCATCATCACGTAAAGTATGGTATCAGTAAATTTGAGTACTCACTGCCAGGAGTAACGATAACTCTCTTACGATACACAGCTAGTGACGTATGGCTTGTGGCAAACTGGCCACAGTAACAGAATTATGTAAAATGTGGTTAGAAACTGGCAGGAATAACGATGACCCTCCTTAGTTAGCGGATGCAGCGTCACCAAGAGTATTACACCAGTAAATTCGAGTAGTCACTGGCAGGAGTAACGATAACTCTCTTACGATACACAATTAGTGACGTATCGCTCCTTGCAGACTGGCCACCGTAAAAAAATAAATAAAATATGGTAAGAAACTGGCAGGAATAACTATGACTTTCCTGAGGTAGCCAATGCCACGTCACCAAGAGTATTACAATACCAAATTTGAGTGGTCACAGGCAGGAGTAACGATAACTCTCATCATAATACAAAACTAGTGACGTATCGCTTCTTGCAGACTGGCCACAATAACAAATAATGTGAAACTGGGTGAGCAACCCTGACCAGTAACTATGGCTCTCTTAAGGTATCGAATGCCTCGTCACCACGGTTATTGTATGAGTAATCTCGAGTAAAACCTGGCAGGAGTAACGATTAAGCTCTTAAGATATACAGCTAGTGACATAACACTTCTGACAGGCTGGCCACAGTAACAAAATGATGTCAAATGGAGTAAGTAACTTGCAGGAATTGCTATGACCATCCTCAGGTAGCCAATGCCTCGATACCAAAAGTATTGCATCAGTAAATTCGAGTACTCACTGGCAGGAGTAACGATAACTCTCTTATGATACACAACTAGTGACGTATCGCATCTGGCAGACTGTCACAGCAACAAAATAATGTAAAACGGTGTAAGAAACTGGCAGGAATAACTATGACACTCCTGAGGTAGCGAATGCCTCATCACGTAAAGTATGGTATCAGTAAACTTGAGTACTCACTGCCAGGAGTAACGATAACTCTCTTACGATACACAGCTAGTGACGTATGGCTTGTGGCAGACTGGCCACAGTAACAGAATAATGTAAAATGTGGTTAGAAACTGGCAGGAATAACGATGACCCTCCTTAGTTAGCGAATGTAGCGTCACCAAGAGTATTACAGCAGTAAATTCGAGTAGTCACTGGCAGGAGTAACGATAACTCTCTTACGATACACAATTAGTGACGTATCGCTCCTTGCAGACTGGCCACCGTAAAAAAATAAATAAAATATGGTAAGAAACTGGCAGGAATAACTATGACTTTCCTGAGGTAGCCAATGCCACGTCACCAAGAGTATTACAATACCAAATTTGAGTGGTCACTGGCAGGAGTAACGATAACTCTCATCATAATACAAAACTGGTGACGTATCGCTTCTTGCAGACTGGCCACAATAACAAATAATGTGAAACTGGGTGAGCAACCCTGACCAGTAACTATGACTCTCTTAAGGTATCGAATGCCTCGTCACCACGGTTATTGTATGAGTAATCTCGAGTAAAACCTGGCAGGAGTAACGATTAAGCTCTTAAGATACACAACTAGTGACATAACACTTCTGACAGGCTGGCCACAGTAACAAAATGATGTCAAATGGAGTAAGTAACTTGCAGGAATTGCTATGACCATCCTCAGGTAGCCAATGCCTCGATACCAAAAGTATTGCATCAGTAAATTCGAGTACTCACTGGCAGGAGTAACGATAACTCTCTTATGATACACAACTAGTGACGTATCGCATCTGGCAGACTGTCACAGCAACAAAATAATGTAAAACGGTGTAAGAAACTGGCAGGAATAACTATGACACTCCTGAGGTAGCGAATGCATCATCACGTAAAGTATGGTATCAGTAAACTTGAGTACTCACTGCCAGGAGTAACGATAACTCTCTTACGATACACAGCTAGTGACGTATGGCTTGTGGCAGACTGGCCACAGTAACAGAATTATGTAAAATGTGGTTAGAAACTGGTAGGAATAACGATGACCCTCCTTAGTTAGCGAATGCAGCGTCACCAAGGGTATTACACCAGTAAATTCGAGTAGTCACTGGCAGGAGTAACGATAACTCTCTTACGATACACAATTAGTGACGTATCGCTCCTTGCAGACTGGCCACCGTAAAAAAATAAATAAAATATGGCAGGAATAACTATGACTTTCCTGAGATAGCCAATGCCACGTCACCAAGAGTATTACAATACCAAATTTGAGTGGTCACTGGCAGGAGTAACGATAACTCTCATCATAATACAAAACTAGTGACGTATCGCTTCTTGCAGACTGGCCACAATAACAAATAATGTGAAACTGGGTGAGCAACCCTGACCAGTAACTATGACTCTCTTAAAGTATCGAATGCCTCGTCACCACGGTTATTGTATGAGTAATCTCGAGTAAAACCTGGCAGGAGTAACGATTAAGCTCTTAAGATACACAACTAGTGACATAACACTTCTGACAGGCTGGCCACAGTAACAAAATGATGTCAAATGGAGTAAGTTACTTGCAGGAATTGCTATGACCATCCTCAGGTAGCCAATGCCTCGTTACCAAAAGTATTGCATCAGTAAATTCGAGTACTCACTGGCAGGAGTAACGATAACTCTCTTATGATACACAACTGGTGACGTATCGCATCTGGAAGACTGTCACAGCAACAAAATAATGTAAAACGGTGTAAGAAACTGGCAGGAATAACTATGACACTCCTGAGGTAGCGAATGCATCATCACGTAAAGTATGGTATCAGTAAACTTGAGTACTCACTGCCAGGAGTAACGATAACTCTCTTAGGATACACAGCTAGTGACGTATGGCTTGTGGCAGACTGGCCACAGTAACAGAATAATGTAAAATGTGGTTAGAAACTGGCAGGAATAACGATGACCCTCCTTAGTTAGCGAATGCAGCGTCACCAAGGGTATTACACCAGTAAATTCGAGTAGTCACTGGCAGGAGTAACGATAACTCTCTTACGATACACAATTAGTGACGTATCGCTCCTTGCAGACTGACCACCGTAAAAAAATAAATAAAGTATGGTAAGAAACTGGCAGGAATAACTATGACTTTCCTGAGGTAGCCAATGCCACGTCACCAAGAGTATTACTATACCAAATTTGAGTGGTCACTGGCAGGAGTTACGATAACTCTCATCATAATACAAAACTAGTGACGTATCGCTTCTTGCAGACTGGCCACAATAACAAATAATGTGAAACTGGGTGAGCAACCCTGACCCGTAACTATGACTCTCTTAAGGTATCGAATGCCTCGTCACCACGGTTATTGTATGAGTAATCTCGAGTAAAACCTGGCAGGAGTAACGATTAAGCTCTTAAGATACACAACTAGTGACATACCACTTCTGACAGGCTGGCCACAGTAACAAAATGATGTCAAATGGAGTAAGTAACTTGCAGGAATTGTTGTGACCATCCTCAGGTAGCCAATGCCTCGATACCAAAAGTATTGCATCAGTAAATTCGAGTACTCACTGGCAGGAGTAACGATAACTCTCTTATGATACACAACTAGTGACGTATCGCATCTGGCAGACTGTCACAGCAACAAAATAATGTAAAACGGTGTAAGAAACTGGCAGGAATAACTATGACACTCCTGAGGTAGCGAATGCATCATCACGTAAAGTATGGTATTAGTAAACTTGAGTACTCACTGCCAGGAGTAACGATAACTCTCTTACGATACACAGCTAGTGACGTATGGCTTGTGGCAGACTGGCCACAGTAACAGAATAATGTAAAATGTGGTTACAAACTGGCAGGAATAACGATGACCCTCCTTAGTTAGCGAATGCAGCGTCACCAAGAGTATTACACCAGTAAATTCGAGTAGTCACTGGCAGGAGTAACGATAACTATCTTACGATACACAATTAGTGACGTATCGCTCCTTGCAGACTGGCCACCGTAAAAAAATAAATAAAATATGGTAAGAAACTGGCAGGAATAACTATGACTTTCCTGAGGTAGCCAATGCCACGTCACCAAGAGTATTACAATACCAAATTTGAGTGGTCACTGGCAGGAGTAACGATAACTCTCATCATAATACAAAACTAGTGACGTATCGCTTCTTGCAGACTGGCCACAATAACAAATAATGTGAAACTGGGTGAGCAACCCTGACCAGTAACTATGACTCTCTTAAGGTATCGAATGCCTCGTCACCACGGTTATTGTATGAGTAATCTCGAGTAAAACCTGGCAGGAGTAACGATTAAGCTCTTAAGATACACAACTAGTGACATACCACTTCTGACAGGCTGGCCACAGTAACAAAATGATGTCAAATGGAGTAAGTAACTTGCAGGAATTGCTATGACCATCCTCAGGTAGCCAATGCCTCGATACCAAAAGTATTGCATCAGTAAATTCGAGTACTCACTGGCAGGAGTAACGATAACTCTCTTATGATACACAACTAGTGACGTATCGCATCTGGCAGACTGTCACAGCAACAAAATAATGTAAAACGGTGTAAGAAACTGGCAGGAATAACTATGACACTCCTGAGGTAGCGAATGCATCATCACGTAAAGTATGGTATCAGTAAACTTGAGTACTCACTGCCAGGAGTAACGATAACTCTCTTACGATACACAGCTAGTGACGTATGGCTTGTGGCAGACTGGCCACAGTAACAGTATAATGTAAAATGTGGTTAGAAACTGGCACGAATAACGATGACCCTCCTTAGTTAGCGAATGCAGCGTCACCAAGAGTATTACACCTGTAAATTCGAGTAGTCACTGGCAGGAGTAACGATAACTATCTTACGATACACAATTAGTGACGTATCGCTCCTTGCAGACTGGCCACCGTAAAAAAATAAATAAAATATGGTAAGAAACTGGCAGGAATAACTATGACTTTCCTGAGGTAGCCAATGCCACGTCACCAAGAGTATTACAATACCAAATTAGAGTGGTCACTGGCAGGAGTAACGATAACTCTCATCATAATACAAAACTAGTGACGTATCGCTTCTTGCAGACTGGCCACAATTACAAATAATGTGAAACTGGGTGAGCAACCCTGACCAGTAACTATGACTCTCTTAAGGTATCGAATGCCTCGTCACCACGGTTATTGTATGAGTAATCTCGAGTAAAACCTGGCAGGAGTAACGATTAAGCTCTTAAGATACACAACTAGTGACATACCACTTCTGACAGGCTGGCCACAGTAACAAAATGATGTCAAATGGAGTAAGTAACTTGCAGGAATTGCTATGACCATCCTCAGGTAGCCAATGCCTCGATACCAAAAGTATTGCATCAGTAAATTCGAGTACTCACTGGCAGGAGTAACGATAACTCTCTTATGATACACAACTAGTGACGTATCGCATCTGGCAGACTGTCACAGCAACAAAATAATGTAAAACGGTGTAAGAAACTGGCAGGAATAACTATGACACTCCTGAGGTAGCGAATGCATCATCACGTAAAGTATGGTATCAGTAAACTTGAGTACTCACTGCCAGGAGTAACGATAACTCTCTTACGATACACAGCTAGTGACGTATGGCTTGTGGCAGACTGGCCACAGTAACAGAATAATGTAAAATGTGGTTAGAAACTGGCAGGAATAACGATGACCCTCCTTAGTTAGCGAATGTAGCGTCACCAAGAGTATTACAGCAGTAAATTCGAGTAGTCATTGGCAGGAGTAACGATAACTCTCTTACGATACACAATTAGTGACGTATCGCTCCTTGCAGACTGGCCACCGTAAAAAAATAAATAAAATATGGTAAGAAACTGGCAGGAATAACTATGACTTTCCTGAGGTAGCCAATGCCACGTCACCAAGAGTATTACTATACCAAATTTGAGTGGTCACTGGCAGGAGTAACGATAACTCTCATCATAATACAAAACTGGTGACGTATCGCTTCTTGCAGACTGGCCACAATAACAAATAATGTGAAACTGGGTGAGCAACCCTGATCAGTAACTATGACTCTCTTAAGGTATCGAATGCCTCGTCACCACGGTTATTGTATGAGTAATCTCGAGTAAAACCTGGCAGGAGTAACGATTAAGCTCTTAAGATACACAACTAGTGACATAACACTTCTGACAGGCTGGCCACAGTAACAAAATGATGTCAAATGGAGTAAGTAACTTGCAGGAATTGCTATGACCATCCTCAGGTAGCCAATGCCTCGATACCAAAAGTATTGCATCAGTAAATTCGAGTACTCACTGGCAGGAGTAACGATAACTCTCTTATGATACACAACTAGTGACGTATCGCATCTGGCAGACTGTCACAGCAACAAAATAATGTAAAACGGTGTAAGAAACTGGCAGGAATAACTATGACACTCCTGAGGTAGCGAATGCATCATCACGTAAAGTATGGTATCAGTAAACTTGAGTACTCACTGCCAGGAGTAACGATAACTCTCTTACGATACACAGCTAGTGACGTATGGCTTGTGGCAGACTGGCCACAGTAACAGGATAATGTAAAATGTGGTTAGAAACTGGCACGAATATCGATGACCCTCCTTAGTTAGCGAATGCAGCGTCACCAAGAGTATTACACCTGTAAATTCGAGTAGTCACTGGCAGGAGTAACGATAACTATCTTACGATACACAATTAGTGACGTATCGCTCCTTGCAGACTGGCCACCGTAAAAAAATAAATAAAATATGGTAAGAAACTGGCAGGAATAACTATGACTTTCCTGAGGTAGCCAATGCCACGTCACCAAGAGTATTACAATACCAAATTTGAGTGGTCACTGGCAGGAGTAACGATAACTCTCATCATAATACAAAACTAGTGACGTATCGCTTCTTGCAGACTGGCCACAATAACAAATAATGTGAAACTGGGTGAGCAACCCTGACCAGTAACTATGACTCTCTTAAGGTATCGAATGCCTCGTCACCACGGTTATTGTATGAGTAATCTCGAGTAAAACCTGGCAGGAGTAACGATTAAGCTCTTAAGATACACAACTAGTGACATACCACTTCTGACAGGCTGGCCACAGTAACAAAATGATGTCAAATGGAGTAAGTAACTTGCAGGAATTGCTATGACCATTCTCTGGTAGCCAATGCCTCGATACCAAAAGTATTGCATCAGTAAATTCGAGTACTCACTGGCAGGAGTAACGATAACTCTCTTATGATACACAACTAGTGACGTATCGCATCTGGCAGACTGTCACAGCAACAAAATAATGTAAAACGGTGTAAGAAACTGGCAGGAATAACTATGACACTCCTGAGGTAGCGAATGCATCATCACGTAAAGTATGGTATCAGTAAACTTGAGTACTCACTGCCAGGAGTAACGATAACTCTCTTACGATACACAGCTAGTAACGTATGGCTTGTGGCAGACTGGCCACAGTAACAGAATAATGTAAAATGTGGTTAGAAACTGGCAGGAATAACGATGACCCTCCTTAGTTAGCGAATGCAGCGTCACCAAGGGTATTACACCAGTAAATTCGAGTAGTCACTGGCAGGAGTAACGATAACTCTCTTACGATACACAATTAGTGACGTATCGCTCCTTGCAGACTGGCCACCGTAAAAAAATAAATAAAATATGGTAAGAAACTGCCAGGAATAACTATGACTTTCCTGAGGTAGCCAATGCCACGTCACCAAGAGTATTACAATACCAAATTAGAGTGGTCACTGGCAGGAGTAACGATAACTCTCATCATAATACAAAACTAGTGACGTATCGCTTCTTGCAGACTGGCCACAATAACAAATAATGTGAAACTGGGTGAGCAACCCTGACCAGTAACTATGACTCTCTTAAGGTATCGAATGCCTCGTCACCACGGTTATTGTATGAGTAATCTCGAGTAAAACCTGGCAGGAGTAACGATTAAGCTCTTAAGATACACAACTAGTGACATACCACTTCTGACAGGCTGGCCACAGTAACAAAATGATGTCAAATGGAGTAAGTTACTTGCAGGAATTGCTATGACCATCCTCAGGTAGCCAATGCCTCGATACCAAAAGTATTGCATCAGTAAATTCGAGTGCTCACTGGGAGGAGTAACGATAACTCTCTTATGATACACAACTAGTGACGTATCGCATCTGGCAGACTGTCACAGCAACAAAATAATGTAAAACGGTGTAAGAAACTGGCAGGAATAACTATGACACTCCTGAGGTAGCGAATGCATCATCACGTAAAGTATGGTATCAGTAAACTTAAGTACTCACTGCCAGGAGTAAGGATAACTCTCTTACGATACACAGCTAGTGACGTATGGCTTGTGGCAGACTGGCCACAGTAACAGAATAATGTAAAATGTGGTTAGAAACTGGCAGGAATAACGATGACCCTCCTTAGTTAGCGAATGTAGCGTCACCAAGAGTATTACAGCAGTAAATTCGAGTAGTCACTGGCAGGAGTAACGATAACTCTCTTACGATACACAATTAGTGACGTATCGCTCCTTGCAGACTGGCCACCGTAAAAAAATAAATAAAATATGGTAAGAAACTGGCAGGAATAACTATGACTTTCCTGAGGTAGCCAATGCCACGTCACCAAGAGTATTACAATACCAAATTTGAGTGGTCACTGGCAGGAGTAACGATAACTCTCATCATAATACAAAACTGGTGACGTATCGCTTCTTGCAGACTGGCCACAATAACAAATAATGTGAAACTGGGTGAGCAACCCTGACCAGTAACTATGACTCTCTTAAGGTATCGAATGCCTCGTCACCACGGTTATTGTATGAGTAATCTCGAGTAAAACCTGGCAGGAGTAACGATTAAGCTCTTAAGATACACAACTAGTGACATAACACTTCTGACAGGCTGGCCACAGTAACAAAATGATGTCAAATGGAGTAAGTAACTTGCAGGAATTGTTATGACCATCCTCAGGTAGCCAATGCCTCGATACCAAAAGTATTGCATCAGTAAATTCGAGTACTCACTGGCAGGAGTAACGATAACTCTCTTATGATACACAACTAGTGACGTATCGCATCTGGCAGACTGTCACAGCAACAAAATAATGTAAAACGGTGTAAGAAACTGGCAGGAATAACTATGACACTCCTGAGGTAGCGAATGCATCATCACGTAAAGTATGGTATCAGTAAACTTGAGTACTCACTGCCAGGAGTAACGATAACTCTCTTACGATACACAGCTAGTGACGTATGGCTTGTGGCAGACTGGCCACAGTAACAGGATAATGTAAAATGTGGTTAGAAACTGGCACGAATATCGATGACCCTCCTTAGTTAGCGAATGCAGCGTCACCAAGAGTATTACACCTGTAAATTCGAGTAGTCACTGGCAGGAGTAACGATAACTATCTTACGATACACAATTAGTGACGTATCGCTCCTTGCAGACTGGCCACCGTAAAAAAATAAATAAAATATGGTAAGAAACTGCCAGGAATAACTATGACTTTCCTGAGGTAGCCAATGCCACGTCACCAAGAGTATTACAATACCAAATTTGAGTGGTCACTGGCAGGAGTAACGATAACTCTCATCATAATACAAAACTAGTGACGTATCGCTTCTTGCAGACTGGCCACAATAACAAATAATGTGAAACTGGGTGAGCAACCCTGACCAGTAACTATGACTCTCTTAAGGTATCGAATGCCTCGTCACCACGGTTATTGTATGAGTAATCTCGAGTAAAACCTGGCAGGAGTAATGATTAAGCTCTTAAGATACACAACTAGTGACATACCACTTCTGACAGGCTGGCCACAGTAACAAAATGATGTCAAATGGAGTAAGTAACTTGCAGGAATTGCTATGACCATCCTCAGGTAGCCAATGCCTCGATACCAAAAGTATTGCATCAGTAAATTCGAGTACTCACTGGCAGGAGTAACGATAACTCTCTTATGATACACAACTAGTGACGTATCGCATCTGGCAGACTGTCACAGCAACAAAATAATGTAAAACGGTGTAAGAAACTGGCAGGAATAACTATGACACTCCTGAGGTAGCGAATGCATCATCACGTAAAGTATGGTATCAGTAAACTTGAGTACTCACTGCCAGGAGTAACGATAACTCTCTTACGATACACAGCTAGTAACGTATGGCTTGTGGCAGACTGGCCACAGTAACAGAATAATGTAAAATGTGGTTAGAAACTGGCAGGAATAACGATGACCCTCCTTAGTTAGCGAATGCAGCGTCACCAAGGGTATTACACCAGTAAATTCGAGTAGTCACTGGCAGGAGTAACGATAACTCTCTTACGATACACAATTAGTGACGTATCGCTCCTTGCAGACTGGCCACCGTAAAAAAATAAATGAAATATGGTAAGAAACTGCCAGGAATAACTATGACTTTCCTGAGGTAGCCAATGCCACGTCACCAAGAGTATTACAATACCAAATTAGAGTGGTCACTGGCAGGAGTAACGATAACTCTCATCATAATACAAAACTAGTGACGTATCGCTTCTTGCAGACTGGCCACAATAACAAATAATGTGAAACTGGGTGAGGAACCCTGACCAGTAACTATGACTCTCTTAAGGTATCGAATGCCTCGTCACCACGGTTATTGTATGAGTAATCTCGAGTAAAACCTGGCAGGAGTAACGATTAAGATCTTAAGATACACAACTAGTGACATACCACTTCTGACAGGCTGGCCACAGTAACAAAATGATGTCAAATGGAGTAAGTTACTTGCAGGAATTGCTATGACCATCCTCAGGTAGCCAATGCCTCGATACCAAAAGTATTGCATCAGTAAATTCGAGTGCTCACTGGGAGGAGTAACGATAACTCTCTTATGATACACAACTAGTGACGTATCGCATCTGGCAGACTGTCACAGCAACAAAATAATGTAAAACGGTGTAAGAAACTGGCAGGAATAACTATGACACTCCTGAGGTAGCGAATGCATCATCACGTAAAGTATGTTATCAGTAAACTTGAGTACTCACTGCCAGGAGTAACGATAACTCTCTTACGATACACAGCTAGTGACGTATCGCTTGTGGCAGACTGGCCACAGTAACAGAATTATGTAAAATGTGGTTAGAAACTGGTAGGAATAACGATGACCCTCCTTAGTTAGCGAATGCAGCGTCACCAAGGGTATTACACCAGTAAATTCGAGTAGTCACTGGCAGGAGTAACGATAACTCTCATCATAATACAAAACTAGTGACGTATCGCTTCTTGCAGACTGGCCACAATAACAAATAATGTGAAACTGGGTGAGCAACCCTGACCAGTAACTATGACTCTCTTAAGGTATCGAATGCCTCGTCACCACGGTTATTGTATGAGTAATCTCGAGTAAAACCTGGCAGGAGTAACGATTAAGCTCTTAAGATACACAACTAGTGACATAACACTTCTGACAGGCTGGCCACAGTAACAAAATGATGTCAAATGGAGTAAGTTACTTGCAGGAATTGCTATGACCATCCTCAGGTAGCCAATGCCACGTTACCAAAAGTATTGCATCAGTAAATTCGAGTACTCACTGGCAGGAGTAACGATAACTCTCTTATGATACACAACTGGTGACGTATCGCATCTGGAAGACTGTCACAGCAACAAAATAATGTAAAACGGTGTAAGAAACTGGCAGGAATAACTATGACACTCCTGAGGTAGCGAATGCATCATCACGTAAAGTATGGTATCAGTAAACTTGAGTACTCACTGCCAGGAGTAACGATAACTCTCTTACGATACACAGCTAGTGACGTATGGCTTGTGGCAGACTGGCCACAGTAACAGAATAATGTAAAATGTGGTTAGAAACTGGCAGGAATAACGATGACCCTCCTTAGTTAGCGAATGCAGCGTCACCAAGGGTATTACACCAGTAAATTCGAGTAGTCACTGGCAGGAGTAACGATAACTCTCTTACGATACACAATTAGTGACGTATCGCTCCTTGCAGACTGGCCACCGTAAAAAAATAAATAAAATATGGTAAGAAACTGCCAGGAATAACTATGACTTTCCTGAGGTAGCCAATGCCACGTCACCAAGAGTATTACAATACCAAATTAGAGTGGTCACTGGCAGGAGTAACGATAACTCTCATCATAATACAAAACTAGTGACGTATCGCTTCTTGCAGACTGGCCACAATAACAAATAATGTGAAACTGGGTGAGCAACCCTGACCAGTAACTATGACTCTCTTAAGGTATCGAATGCCTCGTCACCACGGTTATTGTATGAGTAATCTCGAGTAAAACCTGGCAGGAGTAACGATTAAGATCTTAAGATACACAACTAGTGACATACCACTTCTGACAGGCTGGCCACAGTAACAAAATGATGTCAAATGGAGTAAGTTACTTGCAGGAATTGCTATGACCATCCTCAGGTAGCCAATGCCTCGATACCAAAAGTATTGCATCAGTAAATTCGAGTGCTCACTGGGAGGAGTAACGATAACTCTCTTATGATACACAACTAGTGACGTATCGCATCTGGCAGACTGTCACAGCAACAAAATAATGTAAAACGGTGTAAGAAACTGGCAGGAATAACTATGACACTCCTGAGGTAGCGAATTTATCATCACGTAAAGTATGGTATCAGTAAACTTGAGTACTCACTGCCAGGAGTAAGGATAACTCTCTTACGATACACAGCTAGTGACGTATGGCTTGTGGCAGACTGGCCACAGTAACAGAATAATGTAAAATGTGCTTAGAAACTGGCAGGAATAACGATGACCCTCCTTAGTTAGCGAATGTAGCGTCACCAAGAGTATTACAGCAGTAAATTCGAGTAGTCACTGGCAGGAGTAACGATAACTCTCTTACGATACACAATTAGTGACGTATCGCTCCTTGCAGACTGGCCACCGTAAAAAAATAAATAAAATATGGTAAGAAACTGGCAGGAATAACTATGACTTTCCTGAGGTAGCCAATACCACGTCACCAAGAGTATTACAATACCAAATTTGAGTGGTCACTGGCAGGAGTAACGATAACTCTCATCATAATACAAAACTGGTGACGTATCGCTTCTTGCAGACTGGCCACAATAACAAATAATGTGAAACTGGGTGAGCAACACTGACCAGTAACTATGACTCTCTTAAGGTATCGAATGCCTCGTCACCACGGTTATTGTATGAGTAATCTCGAGTAAAACCTGGCAGGAGTAACGATTAAGCTCTTAAGATACACAACTAGTGACATAACACTTCTGACAGGCTGGCCACAGTAACAAAATGATGTCAAATGGAGTAAGTAACTTGCAGGAATTGCTATGACCATCCTCAGGTAGCCAATGCCTCGATACCAAAAGTATTGCATCAGTAAATTCGAGTACTCACTGGCAGGAGTAACGATAACTCTCTTATGATACACAACTAGTGACGTATCGCATCTGGCAGACTGTCACAGCAACAAAATAATGTAAAACGGTGTAAGAAACTGGCAGGAATAACTATGACACTCCTGAGGTAGCGAATGCATCATCACGTAAAGTATGTTATCAGTAAACTTGAGTACTCACTGCCAGGAGTAACGATAACTCTCTTACGATACACAGCTAGTGACGTATCGCTTGTGGCAGACTGGCCACAGTAACAGAATTATGTAAAATGTGGTTAGAAACTGGTAGGAATAACGATGACCCTCCTTAGTTAGCGAATGCAGCGTCACCAAGGGTATTACACCAGTAAATTCGAGTAGTCACTGGCAGGAGTAACGATAACTCTCATCATAATACAAAACTAGTGACGTATCGCTTCTTGCAGACTGGCCACAATAACAAATAATGTGAAACTGGGTGAGCAACCCTGACCAGTAACTATGACTCTCTTAAGGTATCGAATGCCTCGTCACCACGGTTATTGTATGAGTAATCTCGAGTAAAACCTGGCAGGAGTAACGATTAAGCTCTTAAGATACACAACTAGTGACATAACACTTCTGACAGGCTGGCCACAGTAACAAAATGATGTCAAATGGAGTAAGTTACTTGCAGGAATTGCTATGACCATCCTCAGGTAGCCAATGCCACGTTACCAAAAGTATTGCATCAGTAAATTCGAGTACTCACTGGCAGGAGTAACGATAACTCTCTTATGATACACAACTGGTGACGTATCGCATCTGGAAGACTGTCACAGCAACAAAATAATGTAAAACGGTGTAAGAAACTGGCAGGAATAACTATGACACTCCTGAGGTAGCGAATGCATCATCACGTAAAGTATGGTATCAGTAAACTTGAGTACTCACTGCCAGGAGTAACGATAACTCTCTTACGATACACAGCTAGTGACGTATGGCTTGTGGCAGACTGGCCACAGTAACAGAATAATGTAAAATGTGGTTACAAACTGGCAGGAATAACGATGACCCTCCTTAGTTAGCGAATGCAGCGTCACCAAGGGTATTACACCAGTAAATTCGAGTAGTCACTGGCAGGAGTAACGATAACTCTCTTACGATACACAATTAGTGACGTATCGCTCCTTGCAGACTGGCCACCGTAAAAAAATAAATAACATATGGTAAGAAACTGCCAGGAATAACTATGACTTTCCTGAGGTAGCCAATGCCACGTCACCAAGAGTATTACAATACCAAATTTGAGTGGTCACTGGCAGGAGTAACGATAACTCTCATCATAATACAAAACTAGTGACGTATCGCTTCTTGCAGACTGGCCACATTAACAAATAATGTGAAACTGGGTGAGCAACCCTGACCAGTAACTATGACTCTCTTAAGGTATCGAATGCCTCGTCACCACGGTTATTGTATGAGTAATCTCGAGTAAAACCTGGCAGGAGTAACGATTAAGCTCTTAAGATACACAACTAGTGACATACCACTTCTGACAGGCTGGCCACAGTAACAAAATGATGTCAAATGGAGTAAGTAACTTGCAGGAATTGCTATGACCATCCTCAGGTAGCCAATGCCTCGATACCAAAAGTATTGCATCAGTAAATTCGAGTACTCACTGGCAGGAGTAACGATAACTCTCTTATGATACACAACTAGTGACGTATCGCATCTGGCAGACTGTCACAGCAACAAAATAATGTAAAACGGTGTAAGAAACTGGCAGGAATAACTATGACACTCTTGAGGTAGCGAATGCATCATCACGTAAAGTATGGTATCAGTAAACTTGAGTACTCACTGCCAGGAGTAACGATAACTCTCTTACGATACACAGCTAGTGACGTATGGCTTGTGGCAGACTGGCCACAGTAACAGAATAATTTAAAATGTGGTTAGAAACTGGCAGGAATAACGATGACCCTCCTTAGTTAGCGAATGCAGCGTCACCAAGAGTATTACACCAGTAAATTCGAGTAGTCACTGGCAGGAGTAACGATAACTCTCTTACGATACACAATTAGTGACGTATCGCTCCTTGCAGACTGGCCACCGTAAAAAAATAAATAAAATATGGTAAGAAACTGCCAGGAATAACTATGACTTTCCTGAGGTAGCCAATGCCACGTCACCAAGAGTATTACAATACCAAATTTGAGTGGTCACTGGCAGGAGTAACGATAACTCTCATCATAATACAAAACTAGTGACGTATCGCTTCTTGCAGACTGGCCACAATAACAAATAATGTGAAACTGGGTGAGCAACCCTGACCAGTAACTATGACTCTCTTAAGGTATCGAATGCCTCGTCACCACGGTTATTGTATGAGTAATCTCGAGTAAAACCTGGCAGGAGTAACGATTAAGCTCTTAAGATACACAACTAGTGACATACCACTTCTGACAGGCTGGCCACAGTAACAAAATGATGTCAAATGGAGTAAGTAACTTGCAGGAATTGCTATGAATATCCTCAGGTAGCCAATGCCTCGATACCAAAAGTATTGCATCAGTAAATTCGAGTACTCACTGGCAGGAGTAACGATAACTCTCTTATGATACACAACTAGTGACGTATCGCATCTGGCAGACTGTCACAGCAACAAAATAATGTAAAACGGTGTAAGAAACTGGCAGGAATAACTATGACACTCCTGAGGTAGCGAATGCATCATCACGTAAAGTATGGTATCAGTAAACTTGAGTACTCACTGCCAGGAGTAACGATAACTCTCTTACGATACACAGCTAGTGACGTATGGCTTGTGGCAGACTGGCCACAGTAACAGAATAATGTAAAATGTGGTTAGAAACTGGCAGGAATAACGATGACCCTCCTTAGTTAGCGAATGCAGCGTCACCAAGAGTATTACACCAGTAAATTTGAGTAGTCACTGGCAGGAGTAACGATAACTATCTTACGATACACAATTAGTGACGTATCGCTCCTTGCAGACTGGCCACCGTAAAAAAATAAATAAAGTATGGTAAGTAACTGGCAGGAATAACTATGACTTTCCTGAGGTAGCCAATGCCACGTCACCAAGAGTATTACAATACCAAATTTGAGTGGTCACTGGCAGGAGTTACGATAACTCTCATCATAATACAAAACTAGTGACGTATCGCTTCTTGCAGACTGGCCACAATAACAAATAATGTGAAACTGGGTGAGCAACCCTGACCAGTAACTATGACTCTCTTAAGGTATCGAATGCCTCGTCACCACGGTTATTGTATGAGTAATCTCGAGTAAAACCTGGCAGGAGTAACGATTAAGCTCTTAAGATACACAACTAGTGACATACCACTTCTGACAGGCTGGCCACAGTAACAAAATGATGTCAAATGGAGTAAGTAACTTGCAGGAATTGCTATGACCATCCTCAGGTAGCCAATGCCTCGATACCAAAAGTATTGCATCAGTAAATTCGAGTACTCACTGGCAGGAGTAACGATAACTCTCTTATGATACACAACTAGTGACGTATCGCATCTGGCAGACTGTCACAGCAACAAAATAATGTAAAACGGTGTAAGAAACTGGCAGGAATAACTATGACACTCCTGAGGTAGCGAATGCATCATCACGTAAAGTATGGTATCAGTAAACTTGAGTACTCACTGCCAGGAGTAACGATAACTCTCTTACGATACACAGCTAGTGACGTATGGCTTGTGGCAGACTGGCCACAGTAACAGAATTATGTAAAATGTGGTTAGAAACTGGTAGGAATAACGATGACCCTCCTTAGTTAGCGAATGCAGCGTCACCAAGGGTATTACACTAGTAAATTCGAGTAGTCACTGGCAGGAGTAACGATAACTCTCTTACGATACACAATTAGTGACGTATCGCTCCTTGCAGACTGGCCACCGTAAAAAAATAAATAAAATATGGTAAGAAACTGGCAGGAATAACTATGACTTTCCTGAGATAGCCAATGCCACGTCACCAAGAGTATTACAATACCAAATTTGAGTGGTCACTGGCAGGAGTAACGATAACTCTCATCATAATACAAAACTAGTGACGTATCGCTTCTTGCAGACTGGCCACAATAACAAATAATGTGAAACTGGGTGAGCAACCCTGACCAGTAACTATGACTCTCTTAAGGTATCGAATGCCTCGTCACCACGGTTATTGTATGAGTAATCTCGAGTAAAACCTGGCAGGAGTAACGATTAAGCTCTTAAGATACACAACTAGTGACATAACACTTCTGACAGGCTGGCCACAGTAACAAAATGATGTCAAATGGAGTAAGTTACTTGCAGGAATTGCTATGACCATCCTCAGGTAGCCAATGCCTCGTTACCAAAAGTATTGCATCAGTAAATTCGAGTACTCACTGGCAGGAGTAACGATAACTCTCTTATGATACACAACTGGTGACGTATCGCATCTGGAAGACTGTCACAGCAACAAAATAATGTAAAACGGTGTAAGAAACTGGCAGGAATAACTATGACACTCCTGAGGTAGCGAATGCATCATCACGTAAAGTATGGTATCAGTAAACTTGAGTACTCACTGCCAGGAGTAACGATAACTCTCTTAGGATACACAGCTAGTGACGTATGGCTTGTGGCAGACTGGCCACAGTAACAGAATAATTTAAAATGTGGTTACAAACTGGCAGGAATAACGATGACCCTCCTTAGTTAGCGAATGCAGCGTCACCAAGGGTATTACACCAGTAAATTCGAGTAGTCACTGGCAGGAGTAACGATAACTCTCTTACGATACACAATTAGTGACGTATCGCTCCTTGCAGACTGGCCACCGTAAAAAAATAAATAAAATATGGTAAGAAACTGGCAGGAATAACTATGACTTTCCTGAGATAGCCAATGCCACGTCACCAAGAGTATTACAATACCAAATTTGAGTGGTCACTGGCAGGAGTAACGATAACTCTCATCATAATACAAAACTAGTGACGTATCGCTTCTTGCAGACTGGCCACAATAACAAATAATGTGAAACTGGGTGAGCAACCCTGACCAGTAACTATGACTCTCTTAAGGTATCGAATGCCTCGTCACCACGGTTATTGTATGAGTAATCTCGAGTAAAACCTGGCAGGAGTAACGATTAAGCTCTTAAGATACACAACTAGTGACATAACACTTCTGACAGGCTGGCCACAGTAACAAAATGATGTCAAATGGAGTAAGTTACTTGCAGGAATTGCTATGACCATCCTCAGGTAGCCAATGCCTCGTTACCAAAAGTATTGCATCAGTAAATTCGAGTACTCACTGGCAGGAGTAACGATAACTCTCTTATGATACACAACTGGTGACGTATCGCATCTGGAAGACTGTCACAGCAACAAAATAATGTAAAACGGTGTAAGAAACTGGCAGGAATAACTATGACACTCCTGAGGTAGCGAATGCATCATCACGTAAAGTATGGTATCAGTAAACTTGAGTACTCACTGCCAGGAGTAACGATAACTCTCTTACGATACACAGCTAGTGACGTATGGCTTGTGGCAGACTGGCCACAGTAACAGAATAATGTAAAATGTGGTTACAAACTGGCAGGAATAACGATTACCCTCCTTAGTTAGCGAATGCAGCGTCACCAAGAGTATTACACCAGTAAATTCGAGTAGTCACTGGCAGGAGTAACGATAACTCTCTTACGATACACAATTAGTGACGTATCGCTCCTTGCAGACTGGCCACCGTAAAAAAATAAATAAAGTATGGTAAGAAACTGGCAGGAATAACTATGACTTTCCTGAGGTAGCCAATGCCACGTCACCAAGAGTATTACAATACCAAATTTGAGTGGTCACTGGCAGGTGTTACGATAACTGTCATCATAATACAAAACTAGTGACGTATCGCTTCTTGCAGACTGGCCACAATAACAAATAATGTGAAACTGGGTGAGCAACCCTGACCAGTAACTATGACTCTCTTAAGGTATCGAATGCCTCGTCACCACGGTTATTGTATGAGTAATCTCGAGTAAAACCTGGCAGGAGTAATGATTAAGCTCTTAAGATACACAACTAGTGACATACCACTTCTGACAGGCTGGCCACAGTAACAAAATGATGTCAAATGGAGTAAGTAACTTGCAAGAATTGCTATGACCATCCTCAGGTAGCCAATGCCTCGATACCAAAAGTATTGCATCAGTAAATTCGAGTACTCACTGGCAGGAGTAACGATAACTCTCTTATGATACACAACTAGTGACGTATCGCATCTGGCAGACTGTCACAGCAACAAAATAATGTAAAACGGTGTAAGAAACTGGCAGGAATAACTATGACACTCCTGAGGTAGCGAATGCATCATCACGTAAAGTATGGTATCAGTAAACTTGAGTACTCACTGCCAGGAGTAACGATAACTCTCTTACGATACACAGCTAGTGACGTATGGCTTGTGGCAGACTGGCCACAGTAACAGAATAATGTAAAATGTGGTTAGAAACTGGCAGGAATAACGATGACCCTCCTTAGTTAGCGAATGCAGCGTCACCAAGAGTATTACACCAGTAAATTCGAGTAGTCACTGGCAGGAGTAACGATAACTATCTTACGATACACAATTAGTGACGTATCGCTCCTTGCAGACTGGCCACCGTAAAAAAATAAATAAAATATGGTAAGAAACTGGCAGGAATAACTATGACTTTCCTGAGGTAGCCAATGCCACGTCACCAAGAGTATTACAATACCAAATTTGAGTGGTCACTGGCAGGAGTAACGATAACTCTCATCATAATACAAAACTAGTGACGTATCGCTTCTTGCAGACTGGCCACAATAACAAATAATGTGAAACTGGGTGAGCAACCCTGACCAGTAACTATGACTCTCTTAAGGTATCGAATGCCTCGTCACCACGGTTATTGTATGAGTAATCTCGAGTAAAACCTGGCAGGAGTAACGATTAAGCTCTTAAGATACACAACTAGTGACATACCACTTCTGACAGGCTGGCCACAGTAACAAAATGATGTCAAATGGAGTAAGTAACTTGCAGGAATTGCTATGACCATCCTCAGGCAGCCAATGCCTCGATACCAAAAGTATTGCAACAGTAAATTCGAGTACTCACTGGCAGGAGTAACGATAACTCTCTTATGATACACAACTGGTGACGTATCGCATCTGGAAGACTGTCACAGCAACAAAATAATGTAAAGCGGTGTAAGAAACTGGCAGGAATAACTATGACACTCCTTAGGTAGCGAATGCATCATCACGTAAAGTATGGTATCAGTAAACTTGAGTACTCACTGTCAGGAGTAACGATAACTCTCTTACGATACACAGCTAGTGACGTATGGCTTGTGGCAGACTGGCCACAGTAACAGAATAATTTAAAATGTGGTTAGAAACTGGCAGGAATAACGATGACCCTCCTTAGTTAGCGAATGCAGCGTCACCAAGAGTATTACACCAGTAAATTCGAGTAGTCACTGGCAGGGATAACGATAACTCTCTTATTATACACAACTAGGTACGTATCGCTTCTTGCAGACTGGCCACAGTAACAACAAAAGTGGAACTGGTTGAGCAACTTGGACGAGTAACTATGACTCTCTTAATGTAGCCAATGCCTCGTCACCACGGTTATTGTATGAGTAATCTCGAGTAACACCTGGCAGGAGTAACGATTAACCTCTTAAAATACACAACTAGTGACGTATCGCTTCTGGCAGACTGCCTACAGTAACAAAATAATGTGAAATGTGGTTAGAAACTGGAAGGAATAACTATGACTTTCCTGAGGTAGCCAATGCTACGTCACCAAGAGTATTACAACAACAAATTCGAGTAGTCACTGGCAGGAGTAACGATAACTCTCTTATGATACACAAACGGTGACGTATCGCTTCTGGCAGACTGTCCACAGTAACAAAATACTGTAAAATGGTGTAAGAAACTGGCTGGAATAACTATGACCCTACTGAGATAGCCAGCGTCTCGTCACAAAAAGTATTGCATCAGTAAAATCGAGTACTATCTGTCAGGAGTCACGTTAACTCTTACAATACACAATTAGTGACGTATCGCTCCTTGCAGACGGGCCACCGTAAAAAAATAATTAAAATATGGTAAGAAACTATCAGGAATAACTATGACTTTCCTGAGGTAGCCAATGCCACGTCACCAAGAGTATTACAATAACAAATTTGAGTGGTCACTGGCAGGAGTAACGATAACTCTCTTATTATACACAACTAGTGACGTGTCACTTCTTGCAGACTGGCCACAGTAACAAAAAATGTGAAACTGTGTGAGCAGCCCTGAACAGTAACTATGACTCTCTTAAAGTAACCAATGCCTCGTCACCACGGTTATTGTATGAGTAATCTCGAGTAACACCTGGCAGGAGTAACGATTAACCTTTTAAAATACACAACTAGTGACGTATCGCTTCTGGCAGACTGCCTACAGTAACAAAATAATGTAAAATGTGGTTAGAAACTGGAAGGAATAACAATGACTTTCCTGAGGTAGCCAATGCTACGTCACCAAGTGTATTACAACAACAAATTCGAGTGAAACTGAGTGAGCAACTGGGAAGAGCAACTATGACTCTCTTAAGTTGGCCAATGCCTAGTCACCTCGAGTATTTCATCAGTAATCTGGAGTTACACCTGGCAGCAGTAGCGATTACGCTTTTAAGATACAGAACTACTGATATATCGCTTCTGGCAGACTCTCCACAGTAACAATATACTGTAAAATGGTGTAAGAAAGTGGCAGGAATAACTATGACCCACCTGAGGTAGCCAGTGCCTCGTCACAAAAAGTATTGCATCAGTAAATTCGAGTACTCACTGCCAGGAGTCACGATAACTCTCTTACGATACTTAACTGGTGACGTATCGCTCCTTGCAGACTGGCCACAGTAAAAAAATAATGTAAACTAAGGTTTGAAAGTGGCAGGAATAACTATGACTTTCCTGATGTAGCCAAAGCTACGTGACCAAGAGTATTACAACAACAAATTCGAGTAGTCACTGGCAGGAATAACGATAACTGTCTTATTATACACAACTAGGTACGTATCGCTTCTTGCAGACTGGCCACAGTAACAACAAATGTGAAACTGGGTAAGGAACCCTGACGAGTAACTACGACTCTCTTAAGGTTGCCAATGCCTCGTCACCACGGTTATAGTATGAATAATCTCGAGTGACACTTTGTGTGAGTAACCAATAAGCTCTTAAGATACACAACTAGTGACATATCTCTTCTGGCAGACTGGTCACAATAACAAAATAATGTAAGATGGTGTATGAAACTGGCAGGAAAAACTATGACCATCCAGAGGTAGCCAACTCCTCGATACGAAAAGTATTGCATCAGTAAATTCGAGTACTCACTGGCATTAGTAACGATAATTCTCTTATGATACACAACTAGTGACGTATCGCATCTGGCAGACTGTCCACAGTAACAAAATAATGTAAAATGGTGTATGAAACTGGCAGGAATAACTATGACCATCCAGAGGTAGATAATGCCTCCTCACCAAAAGTATTGCATCAGTACATTCGAGTACTCACTGCCAGGAGTCACGATAACTCTCTTACGATACACTACTAGTGACGTATCGCTCCTTGCAGACTGGCCACAGTAACAAAAAATGTGGAACTGGGTGAGCAACTTGGACGAGTAACTATGACTCTCTTAAAGTAGGCAATGCCTCGTCACCACGGTTATTGTATGAGTAATCTCGAGTAACACCTGGCAGGAGTAACGATTAACCTCTTAAAATACACAACTAGTGACGTATCGCTTCTGGCAGACTGCCTACAGTAACAAAATAATGTAAAATGTGGTTAGAAATTGGAAGGAATGACTATGACTTTCTTGAGGAAGCCAATGCTACGTCACCAAGAGTATTACAACAACAAATTCGAGTAGTCACTGGCAGGAGTAACGATAACTCTCTTATGATACACAAATGGTGACGTATCGCTTCTGGCAGACAGTCCACAGTAACAAAACAAAGTAAAATGGTGTAAGAAACTGGCAGTAATAACTATGACCCTCCTGAGGCAGCCAACGCTTCGTCAACAAGAGTATTGCATCAGTAAATTCGAGTACTCACTTGAAGGAGTAATGATAATACTCTTATTATAAACAACTAGTGACATATCGCTTCTGCAGACTGGCCACAGGTACAACAAATGTGAAACTGAGTGAGCAACTGGGAAAAGCAACTATGACTCTCTTAAGTTGGCCAATGCCTAGTCACCACGAGTATTTCATCAGTAATCTGGAGTTACACCTGGCAGCAGTAGCGATTACGCTTTTAAGATACAGAACAACTGATATATCGCTTCTGGCAGACTCTCCACAGTAACAATATACTGTAAAATGGTGTAATAAAAGTGGCAGGAACAACTATGGCCCTAGTGAGGTAGACAGCGCCTCGTCACAAAAAGGATTGCATCACTAAAATCGAGTACTTACTGCCAGGAGTCACGATAACTCTCTTACGATACACAACGAGTGACGTATCGTTTCTGACAGACTGGCCACAGTAACAAATTACTGTAAAATGGTGTAAGAAACTGGCAGGAATAACTATGACCCACCTGAGGTTAGCCAGTGCCTCGTCACAAAATGTATTGCATCAGTAAATTCGAGTACTCACTGCCAGGAGTCACGATAACTCACGATACTTAACTGGTGACGTATCGCTCCTTGCAGACAGGCCACAGTAAAAAAATAATGTAAAATATGGTTAGAAAATGGCAGAAATAACTTTGACTTTCCTGAGGTAGCCAATGCCACGACACCAAGAGTATTACAACGACAAATTCGAGTAGTCACTGGCAGGAGTAACGTTAACTCTCTTATGATACACAAATGGTGACGTATCGCTTCTGGCAGACAGTCCACAGTAACAAAATAATGTAAAATGTTGTAAGAAACTGGCAGGCATAACTATGACCCACCTGAGGTAAGCCAGTGCCTCGTCACAAAAAGTATTGCATCAGTAAATTCGAGTAGTCACTGCCAGGAGTCACGATAACTCTCTTACGATACTTAACTGGTGACGTATCGCTCCTTGCAGACTGGCCACAGTAAAAAAAATAATGTAAACTAAGGTTTGAAAGTGGCAGGAATAACTATGACATTCCTGATGTAGCCAAAGCCACGTTACCAAGAGTATTACAACAACAAATTCAAGTAGTCACTGGAAGGAATAACGATAACTCTCTTATTATACACAACTAGTTACGTATCGCTTCTTGCAGACTGGCCACAGTAACAACAAATGTGGAACTGTGTGTGCAACATGGACGAGAAACTATGACTCTCTTAAATTAGCCAATGCCTCGTCAGCACGAGTATTGCATCAGTAATCTGGAGTTACACCTGGCAGGAGTAACGATAACTCTCTTATGATAATCAGTTAGCGACATATCGCTTCTGGCACACTGGCCACAGTTACAAAAAATGTGAAACTGAGAGAGCACCTAAAAAGCGTAACTATGACTCTATTAAGGTAGCCAAAACGTTGTCACCATGAGGATTGCATCAGTAATCTCCAGTACCCCCTGGCAGGATTAACGATAACGCTCTTAAGATACACAACTAGAGACGTATCGCTTCTGGCAGACTGGCCACAGTAACAAAATAATGTAAAGTACAGTAAGAAACTTGCAGGAATAGCTATGACCATCCTGAGGTAGCCACTTCCTCGATACCAAAAGTATTGCATCAGTAAATTCGAGTACTCACTGGCAGGAGTAACGATAACTCTCTTATGATATACAACTAGTGACGTATCGCATCTGGAAGATTAGGCCATGGTAACAAAATAAAGTAAAGTGGGGTAAGAAACTTGCAGGAATAGCTATGACCATCCTGAGGTAGCCAATTTCTCGATACCAAAAGTATTGCATCTGTAAATTTGAGTACTCACTGGCATTAGTAACGACAATTCTCTCATGATACACAACTAGTGACGTATCGCATCTGGCGGACTGTCCACAGTAACAAAATAATGTAAAATGTGGTTAAAAATTGGCAGGAATAAATATGACCTCCTTAGTTAGCGAATGTTGCGTCACCAAGAGTACTACATCAGTAAATTCTAGTAGTCACTTGACGGAGTGATGATAATTCTCTTATTATAAACAACTAGTGACATATCGCTTCTGCATACTGGCCACAGTTACAAAAAATGTGAAACTGGGTGAGGAACCCTGACGAGTAACGAAAACTCTCTTAAGGTTGCCAATGCCTCGTCACCACGGTTATTCTATGATTAATCTCGAGTGACACCTTGCTTGAGTAACCATTAAGCTCTTAAGATACACAACTAGTGACATATCGCTTCTGGCAGACTGGCCACAGTAACAAAATAATGTAAAGTACAGTAAGAAACTTGCAGGAATAGCTATGACCATCCTGAGGTTGCCACTTCCTCGATACCAAAAGTATTGCATCAGTAAATTCGAGTACTCACTGGCAGGAGTAACGAAAACTCTCTTATGATACACAACTAGTGACGTATCGCATCTGGCAGACTGTCCACAGCAACAAAATAATGTAAAACGGTGTAAGAAACTGGCAGGAATAACTATGGCACTCCTGAGGTAGCCAATGCATCACCACCAAAAGTATGGCATCAGTAAATTTGAGTACTCACTGCCAGGAGTAACGATAACTCTCTTATGATACACAACTGGTGACGTATAGCTTCTGGCAGACTGGCCACAGTAACAGAATAATGTAAAATGTGGTTAGAAACTGGCAGGAATAACGATGACCCTCCTTAGTTAGCGAATGCCGCGTCACCAAGAGTATTACACCAGTAAATTCGAGTAGTCACTGGCAGGAGTAACGATAACTCTCTTATGATACATAAATGGTAACGTATCGCTTCTGGCAGAGTGTCCACAGTAACAAAATACTGTAAATTGGTGTAAGAAACTGGCAGGAATAACTATGACCCTCATGAGGTAGCCAGCGCCCCGTCACAAAAGGTAATGCATCAGTAAATTCGAGTACTCACTGCCAAGAGTCACGATAACTCTCTTACGATACACAATTAGTGACGTATGGCTCCTTGCAGACTGGCCACCGTAAAAAAATAATTAAAATATGGTAAGAAACTGGCAGGAATAACTATGACTTTCCTGAGGTAGCCAATGCCACGTCACCAAGAGTATTACAGTAACAAATTTGAGTGGTCACTGGCAGGAGTAACGATAACTCTCATCATAATACAAAACTAGTTACGTATCGCTTCTTGCAGACTGACATCAATAACAAAAAATGTGAAACTGGGTGAGCAATCCTGACCAGTAATTGTGACTCTCTTAAGGTATCCAATGCCTCGTCACCACGGCTGTTGTATGAGTAATCTCCAGTAACACCTGGCGGGAGTAACGATTAAGCACTTAAGATATACAACAAGTGACATATCACTTCCGACAGGCTGGCCACAGTAGCAAAATGATGTCAAATGGAGTAGGTAACTTGCAGGAATAGCTATGACCATCCTGAGGAAGCCAATACCTCGATACCAAAAGTATTGCATCAGTAAATTCGAGAACTCACTGGCAGGAGTAACGATAACTCTCTTATGATACACAACTAGTGACGTATCGCATCTGGCAGACAGTCCACAGTAACAAAATACTGTAAAATGGTGTAAGAAACTGGCAGGAATAACTATGACCCTCCTGAGGTAGCCAGCGCCTCGTCGCAAAAGTATTGCATCAGTAAATGCGAGTAGTCACTGCCAGGAGACACGATAACTCTCTTAAGATGCACAACTAGTGACGTATGGGCTGCTTGGAGACTAGCCACAGTAACAAAATAATGTAAAATATGGCTAAAAACTGGCTGGAATAACTATGACTTTCCTGAGGTAGCCAATGCCATGACTCCAAGAGTATTACAACAACATACTCGTGTAGTCACGTGCAGGAGCAACGATAACTCTCTTATCATACACAACTACTGACGTATCGCTTCTGGCAGACTGTCCACATTAACAAAATAATGTAAAATGGGGTAAGAAACTTGCAGGAATAGCTATGACCATCCTGAGGTAGCCAATGCCTCGATACCAAAAGTATTGCATCAGTAAATTCGAGTACTCACTGGCAGGAGTCACGATAACTCTCTTACGATACACAACTAGTGACGTATCGGCTCTGGCAGACTGTCCACAGTAACAAAATAATGTAAAATGGTGTAAGAAACTGTCAGGAATATCTATGACACTCCTGAGGTAACCAATGCATCATCACCAAAAGTGTTGCATCAGCTAATTTGAGTACTCACTGCCTGGAGTAACGAAAACTCTCTTACGATACACATCTAGTGACGTATCGCTCCTTGCAGACTGGCCACAGTAACAAAAAATGTTGAACTGGGTGAGCAACTTGGACTAGTAACTATGACTCTCTTAAAGTAGCCAATGCCTCTTCAGCACGAGTATTGCATCAGTAATCTGGAGTTACACCTAGCAGGAGTAACGATAACTCTTTTATGATAATCAATTAGTGACATATCGCTTCTGGCAGACGCTCCACAGTTACAAAGAATGTGAAACTGAGTGAGCAACTGATAAGAGTAACTGTGAATCTTTTAACGTAGCCAATACCCCGTCACCACGAGAATTGCATCAGTAATCTCGAGTATCCCCTGGCAGGATTAACGATTAAGCTCTTACAATACACAACTTATGTCGTATCGTTTCTGCCAGACTGGCCACAATAACAAAATAGTGTAAAATGTGGTTAGATACTGGCAAGAATAAGTATGACCTCCTTAGTTAGCGAATGCTGCGTCACCAAGAGTATTACATCAGTAAATTTGAGTAGTCACTGGCAGGAGTACCGATAATTCCCTTATGATTCACAAATGGTGACGTATCGCCGCTTGCAGACTGGCCACAGTAACAAAAAATGTGAAACTGGGTGAGCAACCCTGAGGAGTAACTATTACTCTCTTAACGTAGCCAATGCCTCGTCACCACGGTTATTGTATGAGTAATCTCGAGTAACACCTTGCAGCAGTAACGATTAAGCTCTTAAGATACACAACTAGTGACATATCGTTTCTGGCAGGCTGGCCATAGTAACAGAATATTGTGAAATGGAGTAAGAAATTTGCAGGAGTAGCTATGACCATCCTGAGGTAGCCAGTGCCTCGTCACAAAAAGCATTGCATCAGTAAATTCGAGTACTCACTGCCAGGAGTCACGATAACTCTCTTACGATACACAACTAGTGACGTATGGGTTCCTTCCAGACTGTCCACAGTAACAAAATAATGTAAAATGTGGTTAGAAACTGGCAGGAATAAATTTGATCTCCTTAGTTAGCGAATGCTGCGTCACCAAGAGTATTACATCAGTAAATGCGAGTAGTCACTGGCAGGAGTCACGATAATTCTCTTATGATACACAAATGGTGACGTATCGCTTCTGGCAGACTGTCCACAGTAACAAAATATTGTAAATTGTGGTAAGAAACTTGCAGGAATAACTGTGACTTTCCTGAGGTAGCCAATGCCACGTCACCAAGAGTTTTACAACAACAAATTCGAGTAGTCACTGGCAGGAGTAACGATAACCCTCTTATCGTACACAACTAGTGACGTATCTCTTCTTGCAGACTGGCCACAGTAACAAAGTAATGTAAAATGTTGGAAGAAACTGGCAGTAATAACTATGACCCTCCTGAGTTAGCCATTGCCTCGTCACCAAGAGTATTCCATCAGTAAATTCGAATACTCACTTGAAGGAGTAATGATAATTCTCTTATTATAAACAAATAGTGACATATCGCTTCTGCAGACTGGCCAAAGTTACAAAGAATGTCAAACTGAGTGAGCAACTGGAAAGAGCAACTATGACCCTCTTAAGGTTGCCAACGCTTCGTCATCACGAGTATGGCATCAGTAATCTGGAGTTACAACTGGCAGCAGTAACGATTACGCTTCTAAGATACAGAACTACTGACATATCGCTTCTGGCAGACTGTCCACAGTAACAAAATACTGTAAAGTGGTGTAAAAAACTGGCAGGAATAACTATGACCCTCCTGAGGCAGCCAGTGCCTCGTCATAAATGTATTGCATCAGTAAATTCGAGTACTCACTGCCAGGAGTAACTATTACTCTCTTACGATTCACAGCTAGTGACGTATCGCTCCTCGCAGACTCGCCACAGTAACAAAATAATGTAAAATATGGTTAGAAACTGGCAGGAATTGTTATGTGTCGACAGAAGAGCCGACACAGTGTTATTTAGAAGGGCCGAATAGGCACGCTATTAGCTCACCCAGAATATCGTGAAGTCTGAAACAGGATGCTCAATGAATGCTAATAAGAAAAGTACGTTGCTTTGGGAATACTTAACTTTACTCCATCCTTTTGGTATACATCCTTTATGGTGAATACAAGTAAGACTCTCTCCAGATATGGTTAACTGCGCCTTGCTAGGTCGTAGCTATGGACTTAGCTGAAGGCTATTCTAACTGTCTCTCGGCAAATGAGAGGAAGGCTTCGTACGTCTAGTCGCTAGCAATGTCGTCCGTACAACTGGGGCGAGTGCTAGTCCGTCTTTCTAGACCTGCCATGTGGTGGCGCTAGGTCTGCAAGTACTGACAGTGGCGACACGCGGGTCCGACATGTACTAATGGACCGCGGCCGATTTAAGCTACCACCTAGCAAGTGTGGTGTCTGGCTATGACACCACATTCCTCCCCCGCAAATCGGCGAACTGTCGTGTTATAAGGCTTCCGCCCGCCGTGGGGACGGCCCCATGTTGACGTATGCGATGAGGTGGGGAGCCTAACAACAGGCGAGGCTGTGCCACCCGCACCCAGCCATTCGGTCCGAGGGGAGCTAGGAAACGCCTGGAAACCTACTCCAGGGTGCACGTCAACATGCGGCGCATGCGCCCGTAATGAAACAGTAGGGCCCGAAGGGTCGACCTCCACTGCGTCGGGGTATCCGACGCGCGATGACGCCATGTGGTCCGGAGCGGGCAAGAGGTCCAGGGCGGACGACAGCTGGTCACGGGAAGCGATCGGCGGCGCGTGACCCAGGGAGGCGGATGTCGGCTGCAGCGAAGCATCCTCTGCGGGCTGCGCCGGCGGCGGCTGCGGCGGCGACGGCGGCTGCGCGACGCCATGGGGCAAAATGGAAGGCATCGTCGGTAACACCTGGGGATGAGGCGAGCCAGTAGATGGGACCCCAGGGCGCTGACCGGACGGCTCCGTCGCTGAAAGCAGACGGGGAGCGGCAGAACCCAGGCGACGACAGAGGCGCAGCTGATTGAGATGCCGACGCACCTCACCAGAGGCCCCCAAAACCAAATACATCGCGCGGCCGAGGCAGCGAAGAATGCGCCCTGCGAGCCAACGCCGTGAACCGCGATAGTTGCGATAGAATACCACGTCGCCAGGAGCAAAAGCAGGAGTCTGCCGCTGCACTGGAACCTGATGCGGCGGATGCAGCAAAGACATCAAGGTTCGATGAGGACGACCGTGAAGCAACTCAGCCGGCGAGCGACCAACGCGGGGCTGAGAGCGATAGGAAGACAAAAAGAGCAACAACGCGTCCTCCCGAGAATGCGACTCTGCCAATTTCAACATCTGTGACTTAAAAGTCCGGACCAAACGTTCAGCGGCACCGTTTGACTGAGGCGAAAACGGCGCGGACGTCAGATGTTGAATACCATTGGCCTTGCAGAATGACTGAAATTCTGCGGACATGAATTGTGGGCCATTGTCGGAAACTATAGTCTGTGGAAGACCTTCCACGCAAAAGATAGCAGACAACGCTTGGATGGTGGCAGAAGACGTCGTGGAAGACATCCGGACAACAAAAGGAAAATTACTGAAGGAATCGACAACAACCAACCATCGAGCATTCCAGAAGGGACCAGCAAAATCTATGTGTAAGCGTTGCCAAGGGGAAGTGGCTTTTGGCCATGCAAAGAATTTCCGCGGTGGCGCGGATTGTTGTTCGGCACACGCCATGCAAGAAGAGCACATATTCGTAATCGCAGCATCGATTCCGAACCAAGTACAGTGCTGACGAGCAAGTTGTTTCGTACGCACTATACCCCAATGTCCTTGGTGGAGACTTTAAGACAGAGGACTGTAACGAACGTGGGACCACGACCCTAGACTGATCATTAGCAGAACGCAACAACAAAACACCACGTCGTACAAAAAGTCTCTCCTTGTGAGCAAAAAATCGGCGAACCATCGGATCCTCGATCCGCGACTTCGACAAGGGCCATTGCGTAGCAACAAAACGCAAAATGGTAGCAAGGACAGGGTCAGCAGCTGTGGCTGTAGCTACGCGACGAAAATCAATCGGAAACGATTCGACCACATCAGTTTCCGCATCAATGAACATGCAAACAAGTTCGGAAGAAACGAATGCTTTATCCTCAGCAACAGGCAAACGGGACAACGCATCTGCGTTTCCGTGCTTAGCAGTGGACCGATACAAGATATCGTAGCGGTACTGCGAGAGGAAAATAGACCAGCGAATGAATTTCTGCGCTGTACGTGAAGGTACAGGCTTGTTCGGATGAAAAAGCGATGTCAAAGGTTTGTGGTCTGTGATGATGGTAAAGTGACGACCATACAAGAAATCGTGAAACTTTGTAACACCAAACACGAGAGCCAAAGCTTCTTTCTCTATCTGGGAATAATTTCTTTGCGCTGACGAGAGCAATTTGGACGCAAAGGCAATAGGGCGATCATGCGAACCATCTTTGTGCGCAAGCACAGCACCGATCCCGAAATCCGAGGCATCTACCATCAACAAAAGGGGTTTCTGGGGATCGAATGGCGTAAGGCAAGTATGTGAAAGCAACGCCGATTTCAATTGGCGAAAGGCGCGTTCGCATTCCGTCGACCAGACGAACGGAACACCTTTACGGCGTAAGCGATGAAGCGGAGCTGAAATGGAAGAGGCATGAGGAAGAAATTTATGATAATAGGTAATTTTTCCCAACACACTCTGTAGCTGCTACACAGTTTGCGGCGAAGGCAAGTCCTGTATGGCACGGAGGTGCTCTGCACGCGTGGGTTCGAATCCCATCCCATCCTCGTCGCCAATGTTATGTGTCGACAGAAGTGCCGACACAGTGTTATTTAGAAGGGCCGAATAGGCACGCTATCAGCTCACCCAGAATATCGTGAAGTCTGAAACAGGATGCTCAATGAATGCTAATAAGAAAAGTACGTTGCTTTGGGAATACTTAACTTTACTCCATCCTTTTGGTATACATCGTTTATGGTGAATACAAGTAAGACTCTCTCCAGATATGGTTAACTGCGCCTTGCTAGGTCGTAGCTATGGACTTAGCTGAAGGCTATTCTAACTGTCTCTCGGCAAATGAGAGGAAGGCTTCGTACGTCTAGTCGCTAGCAATGTCGTCCGTACAACTGGGGCGAGTGCTAGTCCGTCTTTCTAGACCTGCCATGTGGTGGCGCTAGGTCTGCAAGTACTGACAGTGGCGACACGCGGGTCCGACATGTACTAATGGACCGCGGCCGATTTAAGCTACCACCTAGCAAGTGTGGTGTCTGGCTATGACACCACAGGAATAACTATGACACTCCTGAGGTAGCCAATGCCACGTCACCAACAGTAATTTAACAACAAATTCGACTAGTCACTGGCAGGAGTAACGATAATTCTCTTATCATACAGAACTAGTGACATATCGCTTCTGGCAGACTGGCCACAGTAACAAAAGAATGTAACATTTGGTTAGAAACTGGCAGTAATTACTATGGCCCTCCTGAGGTGGCCAATGCCAAGTAACCAAGAGGATTACATCAGTAAATTCGAGTAATCCCTTGCAGGAGTAACGATGACTCTCTTATGATACACAACTAGTGACATATCGCTTCTAACAGACTGGTCACATTAACGAAAAAAGTGAAATTGGGTTAGGAACTGGGACGACTAACTATGACTCGCTTAAGGGTGCCAATGATTCGTCACCAGGAGTATTGAGTCAGAAAACTCTAGTAACCCCTGGCAGGAATAAAAATGACTCCCTTATGATACACAACTAGCGACGTATTGCTTCTGGCAGACTAGCCACAGTACCAAAAAATGTGAAACTGGGCTAGCAGCCGGAACGGGTAACTATGACTCTCTTACTGTAGTTAATTGCTCACACCAGGAGTATTGAATCACAAAACTCGAGTAAATCCTAGCAGGAGTAACGATGACTCTCTTATGATACACAATTAGTGATGTATCGCTTCTGAAAGACTGGCCATAGTAAAAAAAATGTAAATTTGATTAAGAAACTGGAAGGAATAACTATGAACCTCCTGAGGTAGCCAATTCCGAGTAACCAAAAGTATTACATCAGTAAATTCAAGTAATCCCTGGCAGCAGTAACGATGACTCTCTTACGATACACAAGTAGTGAAATTGGGTGAGCAGTTGGGACGGATAACTGTGACACTGTTAAGTTAGGCAATGCCACGTTACCAGGAGTATTGCATCACTAAACTCGAGTAACCCCTGCTGGAGTAACGATGAATCTCTTGTGTTTCACAACTACTGACATATCGGTTCTGGCAAACTGGCCACAGTTACAAAAAAAGTGAAACTTAATGAGCAACTGGGACGATTAACAATGATTCTCTTAAAATATCCAATGCCTTCTCACCAAGAGTATTGAAACAGGAATCTCGAGTACACCCTGGCAGGAGTAACAGTAACTCTCTTATGATACACAGTTTGTGAAGTACCGCTCCTGGGAGACTGACCACAGTTACAGAAAATATGAAACTTTGTGAGCATTTGGGACGAGCAACTATGACTCTCTTAAGATAGCCAATGCCTCGTCACCAGGAGTATTGAACCAGAAAAAGCGAATAAACCCAATCAGGAGTAACGATGACTCTATTGTGATAGACAGCTAGTGACATATTGTTTCTGGTGGACTGGCCACGGTAAGAAAAAAGATGAAACTGGGTGAGCAAATGGGACGAGTAATTATGACTCTCTGAAGGTAGCCAATACCTTCATCACGAGGAGTACTGAATCAGAAATTTTTTGTAAACCCTCCAGGAGGAACGATTACTCTCTTATTAAACACAACTAGTGACGTATCCCTTCTGGCACATTAACAAAAAATGTGAAATTCTGTAAGCAACTGGGACAAGTAATTATAAGTCGCATAAGGTAGCCAATGCCTCTTCACCAGGAGTGTGGAATCATAAAACTCTAGTAACCTCTGGCAGATGTAACGATGACTCTCTTATGATAAACAAGTAGTGTCGTATCGCTTTGGCAGACTGGCCACAGTAACAAAAAATTAAAATTGGACGAGCAACTGGGTCAAGTAAATATGACTCCCTTTATATAGTTAAATCCTCATCGCCAGGAGTATTGAAACACAAAAATCGAGTAAACCCCGGCAGGAGTAACGATGACTCTCTTAAGATATACAAGTAGTGACATATCGGTTCTGGCAGACTGGCCACAGTAACAAATAATTGTATAATAGGGTAAGAAACCGGCAGGAATAACTATGACCCTCCTGAGATAGCCAATGCCTCGTCACCAAAAGTATTTCATCACTAAATTCGTGTAATCCCTGGCAGGAGTCACGATGACTCTCTTATGATACACAACTAGTGAAGTATCGCTTTTGGCAGACTGGCCACAGTAACAAAAAATGTCAGACTGGGTGAGCAACTGGGATGAGTAACTATGAGTCTCATAAGGTAGCCAATGCCTCGTTAACAAGAGAATTCAATCAGAAAACTCTCGTGACCCCTAGCAGATGTAACGGAGACTCTCTTATGATACACAACTAATGACGTATCGCTTCTGGCAGACTGTCCACAGTAACGAAAAATGTGAAACTGGGTGAGCATCTCGGCGAGTAACTATGACTTTCTTAAGGGAGCGAATACCTTGTCACCAGGAGTATTCAATCATAAAACTCGTGTAAACCCTGGAAGGAGCAACGATGACTGTCTTATGATGCACTACTAGTGACGTATTGCTTCTGGGAAACTGCCCACAGTATCATAAAATATGAGACTGGGCTAGTAACTGGGATGAGTAACAATCACTCTCTTAAGTTATCCAAAGCTTTCTCACGAGGAGTATTGAATTAGAAAACTCGAGTAAACCCTGGCAGGAGTAACGGTAACTCTCTTAAGATACACAACTAGTGACATACCGCTTCTGGCAGACTGGCCACAGTAACAAAAACTTTGAAACGGGGTGAGCAACTGGGATGAGTAACTATGACCCACTCAACGTAGCCAATGCAACGTCACCACTAGTATTGCATCAGTAAACTCGAGTAACACCTGGCAAGAGTAACGATTACTTACACAGGATACACAACTATTGAGATATCGCTTATGGCAGACTGGCCACAGTAACAAAAAAATATAAAATTGGTTCAGAAACTGGCAGGAATTTTTATGACACTCCTGAGGTAGCCAGTTCCTTGTAACCAAGAGTATTGCATCAGTAAATTCGCGTAATCACTGGCAGGAGTAACGATGACTCTCTTATGACACACAACTAGAGAAATATCGCGTCTGGCAGCCTCGCCACATTAACAAAAGATGTGAAACTGGGTCAGCAACTGGGACGAGTAATTATGACTCTGTTAAGGTAGCCAACACCTTCGTCACCAGGAGTATTGAATCAGAAATTTTTTGTAAACCCTCCAGGAGGAACGATTACTCTCTTATGATACACAACTAGTGACGTATCGCTTCTGGCAAACAGGACACAATAAAAAAAAAGTAGAATTGGGTAAGAAACTGGCAGGAATAACTAAGACACTCCAGAGATAGCCAATGCCTCGTAAACAAGAGTATTGCATCAGCAAATGCTAGTAATCCATGACAGGAGTAACGATGACTCTCTTATGAAACACAACTTGTGACATATCCCTTCTGGCAGACTGGGCAAGTTAACAAAAAATGTGAAAGTGGGTCAGCAACTGGGACGAGTAACTATGACTCTCTTAAGGTAGCCAATGAATCGTCACTAGGTGTATTGAATCATAAAACTCTAGTCAAGCCTGGCAGGAATAACGACGACTGTTTTATGATACACAACTACTGACGTATCGCTTCTGGCAGACTGGCCACAGTAACAAAAAATGTAAAACTGTACGGGCAAATCGGTCGATTAACTATGACTCTCTTAAGGCAGTTAATGCCTCATCACCAGGAGTTTTGAATCACAAAAGCCGAGTAAACCCTGGCAGGAGAAACGATGACCCTCTTAAGATACACAACTAGTGACATACCGCTTCTGGCAGACTGGCCACAGTAATAAGATATGGGGAACTGGCTGAGCAACTGCAACGAGTAACTATGACATTCTTAAGTTAGGGAATGCCACGTCACCAGGAGTATTGCATCACTAAAGTCGCGTAACCCCTGCTGAGGTTACGATGACTCTCTTGTGATACACAACTACTGACATATCGGTTCTGGCAGATTGGCCACATTACCAAAAAATGTGAAACTGTGTGAGCAACTGGGACGAGTAACTATTACTCTCTTAAGGTACCAATACCTTGTCACCAGGAGTGTTGAATCACAAACCTCGAGTAAACTCTGGCAGGAGGAACGATGAATCTCTAATGATACACAATTAATGAAATATCGCATCTGGCAGACTGGCCACAGTAACAAAAAAATGTATAATTTGGTAAGAAACTGGCAGGAAAATGCGAGTAATCCCTCGCAGGAGTAACGATGACTCTCTTATGATACAAAAATAGTGACATATCGCTTCTGGGTGACGCCACAGTAACAAAAAATTATATAATGGGGCAAGAAACCGCCAGGAATAACTATGACCCTTTTAAGGTAACCAATGCCTCGTCACCAAGAGTAATCCATCAGTAAATTCGATTAATCCTGGCAGGAGTAATGATGACTCTCGTATGATACACAACTAGTGACATATCGCTTCTGGCAGACTGGCACAGTAACAAAACATGTGAAACTTGGTGAGCAAATGGGACGAGTAACTATGAACCTCTCAACGTAGCCACTGGAACGTGACCTCTAGTATTGCATCAGTTAACTCGAGTAACCCCTGGCAATAGTAACGGTTACTTTCATAAGATACACAACCATTGAGATATCGCTTATAGCAGACTGGCCACAGTAACAAAAAAAAAATTGGGTAAGAAACTGTAAGGAATTACTATGACCCTCTTGAGGTAGCCAATTTCTTGTAACCAAGAGTATTGCATCAGTAAATTCTAGTAATCACTGGCAGGAGTAACGATGACTCTCTTATGATACACATCTAGTGACATATCGCTTCTGGCAGACTGGCCACGTTAACAAAAAAAATGAAACTGGGTGAGCAACAGGGGAGGGTAAGTATGACTCTGTTAAGGTAGTTAGTGCCTCCTCACCAGGAGTATTGCATCAGTAAATTCGAGTAATCCCCGGCAGGAGTAACGATAACCATCTTATGATACACATTTAGTGATGTATCGCTTCTGCCAGACTGGCAACAGTAACAAAAAATGTCAAACTGGGTGAGCAACTGGGACGATTAACTGTGAGTCTCTTAAGGTAGCCAGTGCCTCGTTACCAGTAGCATTGAATCAGAAAACTCTCGTAATCCCTTGCAGATGTACCGATGATTCTCTTATGATACACAACTAGTGACGTTTCGCTTCAGGCAGACTGCGCACAGTAACAAAAAATGTGAAACTGTGTGAGCAACTGGGATGATTAACAATGACCGTCTCAAGTTATCCAATCTCTCCTCACCAGGAGTATTGAGTTAGAAAACCCAAGTAAATCCTGGCAGGAGTAACGATGGCTCTCTTATGATACACATCTAGTGACATTTCGCTTCTGGCGGATTAGCCACTTTAACAAAAAATGTGAAACTGTGTGTGGAACTGGGACGAGTAACTATGACTCTCTTAAGGTAGGCAACGGCTTGTCACAACGAGTATTGCAGCAGTAAACTAGAGTAACCCCTGGCAAGAGTAACGATTACTTTCATAAGATACACAACTATTGACATATCGCTTATAGCAGACCGGTTACACTAACAAAAAAAATTGGGTAAGAAACTGTAAGGATTTACTATGACCCTCCTGAGGTAGCCAATTCCTTGTAACCAAGAGTATTGCATCAGTAAATTCTAGTAATCACTAGCAGGAGTAACGATGACTCTCTTATGATACACATCTAGTGACATATCGCTTCTGGCAGACTACGCACAGTATCAAAAAATGTGTAACTGGGTTAGCAACTGGGACGAGTTACAATGACTCTCTTAAGATATCCAATGCCTCCACTGGGACGATTAACTGTGAGTCTCTTAAGGTAGCCAGTGCCTCGTTACCAGTAGCATTGCATCAGAAAACTCTCGTAATCCCTTGCAGATGTACCGATGATTCTCTTATGATACACAACTAGTGACGTTTCGCTTCAGGCAGACTGCGCACAGTAACAAAAAATGTGAAACTGTGTGAGCAACTGGGATGATTAACAATGACCGTCTCAAGTTATCCAATCACTCCTCACCAGGAGTATTGAGTTAGAAAACACAAGTAAATCCTGGCAGGAGTAACGATGACTCTCTTATGATACACATCTAGTGACATTTCGCTTCTGGCGGATTAGCCACTTTAACAAAAAATGTGAAACTGTGTGTGGAACTGGGACGAGTAACTATGACTCTCTTAAGGTAGGCAACGGCTTGTCACAACGAGTATTGCAGCAGTAAACTAGAGTAACCCCTGGCAAGAGTAACGATTACTTTCATAAGATACACAACTATTGACATATCGCTTATAGCAGACCGGTTACACTAACAAAAAAAAATTGGGTAAGAAACTGTAAGGATTTACTATGACCCTCCTGAGGTAGCCAATTCCTTGTAACCAAGAGTATTGCATCAGTAAATTCTAGTAATCACTAGCAGGAGTAACGATGACTCTCTTATGATACACATCTAGTGACATATCGCTTCTGGCAGACTACGCACAGTATCAAAAAATGTGTAACTGGGTTAGCAACTGGGACGAGTTACAATGACTCTCTTAAGATATCCAATGCCTCCACTGGGACGATTAACTGTGAGTCTCTTAAGGTAGCCAGTGCCTCGTTACCAGTAGCATTGCATCAGAAAACTCTCGTAATCCCTTGCAGATGTACCGATGATTCTCTTATGATACACAACTAGTGACGTTTCGCTTCAGGCAGACTGCGCACAGTAACAAAAAATGTGAAACTGTGTGAGCAACTGGGATGATTAACAATGACCGTCTCAAGTTATCCAATCACTCCTCACCAGGAGTATTGAGTTAGAAAACACAAGTAAATCCTGGCAGGAGTAACGATGACTCTCTTATGATACACATCTAGTGACATTTCGCTTCTGGCGGATTAGCCACTTTAACAAAAAATGTGAAACTGTGTGTGGAACTGGGACGAGTAACTATGACTCTCTTAAGGTAGGCAACGGCTTGTCACAACGAGTATTGCAGCAGTAAACTAGAGTAACCCCTGGCAAGAGTAACGATTACTTTCATAAGATACACAACTATTGACATATCGCTTATAGCAGACCGGTTACACTAACAAAAAAAAATTGGGTAAGAAACTGTAAGGATTTACTATGACCCTCCTGAGGTAGCCAATTCCTTGTAACCAAGAGTATTGCATCAGTAAATTCTAGTAATCACTAGCAGGAGTAACGATGACTCTCTTATGATACACATCTAGTGACATATCGCTTCTGGCAGACTACGCACAGTATCAAAAAATGTGTAACTGGGTTAGCAACTGGGACGAGTTACAATGACTCTCTTAAGATATCCAATGCCTCCACACCAGGAGCGTTGAAGCAGACAACGCGAGTAAACCCTGGCAGGAGTAACGATGAATCTCTTGTAATACACAAGTTGTGAAGTATCGCTTCTGCCAGACTGGCCACAGAACAAAAAAAAGTATAATTGGGTAAGAAACTCGCAGGAATAACTATGACGCTCCTGAGCTAGCCAATCCCTCGTAACCAAGAGTATAGCATCAGCAAATGCGAGTAATCCCTCGCAGGAGTAACGATGGTCTCTTATGATACACAACTAGTGACATGTCGCTTCTGGCAGACTCGCCACGTTAACAGAAAATGTGAAACTGGGTGAGTTACTGTGACGAGTAACTATGACTCTGTTAAGGTAGCCAATGAATCGTCACCAGGACTATTGAATCACAAAACTCTAGTAACCCCTGGCAGGTATAACAATGACCCTCTTATGATACACAACTAGTGACGTATCGCTTCTGGCAGACTCGCCACAGTAACAAAAAATAATATAATAGGGCAAGAAACCGATAGGAATTACTATGACACTCTTGAGGTAGCCGATGCCTCGTCACCAAGAGTATTGCATCAGTAAATTCGACTAATCCTGGCAGGAGTAACGATGACTCTCGTATGATACACAACTAGTGATATATCGCTTCTGGCAGACTGGCCGCATTAACAAAAAATGTGAAACAGGGTGAGCAACTGGGACGAGTAACTATATCGCTTCTGGCAGACTGGCCACGGTACCAAAAAAGTTTATAATTGGGTAAGAAACCGGCAGGAATAACTATGACCCTCCTGAGGTAGCCAATGCCTCGTAACCTAGAGTATTGCATCAGTAAATTCGAGTATTCCCTGGCAGGAGTAACAATGACACTCCTATCATACACAACTAGTGACGTATGACTTCTGGCAGAGTGGCCACTGTAACAAAAAATGTGAAACTGTGTGAGCAACTGGGACGAGTAACTATGACTCTCTTAAGACAGCCAATGCCTCGTCATCAGGACTATTGAATCACACAACTCGAGTAAAAACTGGCAGGAGGAACGATGACTCTATTATGATACACAACTAATGACGTATCGCTTCTGGCAAACTGCCCACAGTATCAAGAAATGTGTAACTGGGCAAGCAACTGGCACGAGTTACAATGTCTCTCGTAAGATATCCAATGCCTACTTACCAGGAGTATTGAAGCAGAAAACTCGAGTAAACCCTGGCATGAGTAACGATGAATCTCTAATGATACACAATAAGTGAAGTATCGCTTTTGCCAGACTGGCCACAGTAACAAACAAATGTATAATTGTGTAAGAAACTGGCAGGAATAACTATCACTCTCCTGAGGTAGCCAATGCCTCGTAACCATGTGTATTGCATCACTAAATTCGAGTAATCACTGGCAGGAGTATCGATGACTCTCTTATGATACACTACTAGTGACGTATCGCTTCTGGCAGACTGGCGACAGTATCAAAAAATGTGAAACTGGGTGAGCAACTATGACGAGTAACAATGAGTCTCTTAAGATATCCAATGCCTCCTCACCAGGAGTATTGAAGCAGAAAATACGAGTAAACCCTGGCAGGAGTAACGATGACTCTCTTATGATACACAATTAGTGAAGTATGGCTTCTGGCAGACTACCCACAGTAACAAAAAATTGTATAAATGGGTATGAAACAGGCAGGAATCACTATTACCCTTTTGAGGTAGCCACTGGTTGGTTGGTTTGTGGGATTAAATGGACCAGACTGCGACGGTCATCGGTCCGTTTTTCCAAAAAAAATTAAAACCGCCCAAAGAGAATGAACAACGAACAACAGGAAAGACGTCAGACGACACGGGACAAGAAAGACTCCGACACAGATCACACAAAACAAATTAAAACACACAGAGAGTGACTGTGGTTGGCCGACCATAGAGAAAAAAGGAGGAAAAGCCAACCACCAAGAACACATTAAAAACTCAGTTTAAAATCAGAGGCTAATAGTCAGAATCAACACTAAAAAACATAAACACTCAGATTAAACGATAAAAACCCCCTGCCCGAATATAACGCAAAACTAAGTCCACCATGGCAGAGTCATCTAATAAAAGTGCAGAGAGCGCGTCAGGCAGCGCAAACGTCTGCCTGAGCACAGATAAAAGTGGACAGTCCAACATATTGTGGACCACTGTCAATGCCGAGCCGCAGCGACAGAGAGGAGGGACCTCACGGCGCAATAAGTAGCCGTGGGTCATCCGCGTGTGCCCAATACGCAGTCGGCAGAGGACGACAGACTCCTTGCGAGAGACTCGCAAGGAGGAGTGCCACACAGTCGTCGTCTCCTTGATGGCACGGAGTTTGTTAGGGGTGGTCAGACCGCGCCATTCACTCAACATGTTCATTGCTCGGGATACCGACATGACCGGGGGTCCACACAAAGACCACAGAGCGGCCGCAACGGGCAAGTGAATGCAGGGAGTCGTGGATATCCATCACCAGATGAGAACGAGGGAAACACTGGTCGACAGCTCGTAAACCGTTCAGGGAATAGCTACAGATAACTAAGGACTCACCTGAGCAGGAGCGGGTGTACTCTAGGGCTCGAAAGATGGCGACCAGCTCAGCAGTGTAAACGCTGCAGCCAGCCTGCAAGGAACGTTGTTCAGAATGGTCCCCTGGAGTTAGAGCATTACCGACTCGACCAGCAACCATCGAGCCGTCAGTGTAAACAATGCCAGAGCCCTGATACGTGGCCAGGATGGAATAAAAGCGGCGGCGGAAGGCTTCTGGAGGGATGAGTCCTTCGGGCCCTGTGCCAAGTCGAGCCGAAGGCAAGGGCGAGGGACACACCACGGGGGTGTACGCAGAGGGGCCCGGAAAGGAAGTGGAACAGGTAAAAAACCAAGCCCAGAGAAAAGCTCCTTGACGCGGACGGCAATAGGAGAACCCGACCGGGGCCGACGTTCTGGCAGATGGACGTCTGACTGTGGGAACAGGACACGGTAATTTGGATGCCCGGGATAGCTAAAAACATGGGCAGCATAAGCAGCCAGTAATTGTTGGCGTCGTAACCGCAGTGGAGGGTCACCTGCCTCCACTAATATGCTGTCCACAGGGCTGGTGCGGAAAGCACCAGTAGCAAGGCGTATTCCGCTGTGGAGAATGGGGTCCAGCACCCGCAACGCAGATGGGGAAGTGGAGCCATAAGCCAGGCTCCCATAATCCAGACAGGACTGGATTAATGCTCGGTAGAGCCGTAACAGGGTAGACATGTCGGCGCCCCAGCTGGTGTGGCTCAAGCATCTCAGAGCATTTAGATGCCGCCAACATGCCTGTTTAAGCTGCCCAATATGAGGCAGCCAAGTCAACCGGGCATCAAAAAGTACACCCAAAAACCTGTGGGTCTCCACCACAGCAAGACGTTCGTCGACGAGATAAAGCCGGGGCTCAGGATGGACTGTTCGGTGCCGGCAGAAGTGCATAACGCGGGTCTTGGGGGCCTAAAACTGGAACCCATGAGCTACAGCCCAAGACTGCGCCTTGCGGATAGCACCCTGTAGCTGACGTTCAACAGCTGCAATGCCAGTAGAGCTGTAGTAAAGGCAGAAGTCGTCAGCATACAGGGAAGCGGAGACAGAATTTCCCACGGTCGCAGTGAGCCCCTTAATGGCTATTAAAAACAGGCAGACACTTAAAACAGAACCCTGTGGAACGCCGTTCTCCTGGACGTGGGAGGAACTATAGGAGGCTGCGACTTGCACGCGGAAGGTACGATACGACAGGAAATTGCGGAGAAAGATCGGCAGAGGGCCCCAAAGACCCCATCCATGAAGCGTAGAAAGGATGTGGTGACGCCATGTCGCATCGTACGCCTTCCGCAAGTCGAAAAAGACAGCGACCAGGTGCTGACGGCGGGCAAAGGCAGTACGGATGGCCGACTCCAGGCTCACCAGATGGTCGGCGGCGGAGCGGCCTTTACGGAACCCACCCTGAGACGGAGCCAGAAGGCCCCAAGACTCCAGTACCCAATTCAAGCGCCGGCTCACCATCCGTTCGAGAAGCTTGCAAAGAACGTTGGTGAGGCTAATGAGGCGGTAGCTGTCCTCCTCCAAAGGGTTCTTGCCTGGTTTCAGAATGGGGATAATGATACTTTCCCGCCATTGCGACGGAAACTCACCCTCGACCCAAATACAGTTGTAAAGTTCGAGGAGCCGTCGCTGGCAGTCCACTGAAAGGTGTGTCAGCATCTGGCAGTGGATGCTATCTGGTCCAGGAGCGGTATCAGGACAAGCGGCAAGGGCACTGCGGAATTCCCACTCACGATTCTGGATGGTGGGTGCGAAACGAAAGTCTCCGATGCTCCATCCGCTCTTTAATGGAGCGGAAGGCCAGGGGGTAATTCGCAGAAGCGGAACTCATAGCAAAATGCTCTCCCAAGCGGCTTGCAATGACGTCGGAGTCTGTACAAACTGCTCCATTCAGTGAGAGCGCAGGGACGCTGACTGGGGTCCGATGGCCGCAGAGGCGTCGTATCTTGGCCCACACCTGTGATGGAGAGACATGGAGGCCAATGGTGGACACATACCGCTCCCAGCACTCTTGCTTGCTTTGGCGGATAAGGCGGCGGGCCCGCGCACGCAGCCGTTTGAAGGTGATGAGGTGGTCAATGCAGGGATGTTGCTTGTGACGCTGGAGCGCCCGCCGGCGATCTTTAATCGCTACAGCGATCTCAGGCGACCACCAAGGCACAGTCCGCCGCCGAGAGGACCCAGAAGAACGGGGAATGGCAGATTCGGCGGCAGTAACGATGCCGGTGGTGACTGAGTGAACCACCGCATCGATGTCGGCATTAGAGAGAGGCTCAATAGCGGCAATGGAGGAGAACAAGTCCCAGTCAGCCTTATTCATAGCCCACCTGCTGGGGCGCCCAGAAGAGTGACGTTGTGGCAGTGACAGAAGGATCGGAAAGTGGTCACTGCCACACAAGTCGTCATGCACTCTCCATTGGACAGATGGTAAGAGGCTAGGGCTACAGACCGAAAGTTCGATGGTGGAGTACGTTCCATGAGCCACAATGAAGTGTGTGAAGGAACCATCATTTAAGAGTGAAAGATCGAGCTGTGCCAATAAATGCTCAATGGTTGCGCCTCGACCTGTTGTCACTGACCCACCCCACAGAGGGTTATGGGCATTGAAGTCGCTCAGTAAGAAGACAGGTGACGGTAATTGGGCTAGCAGTGCAGCCAGCTCATGCTGCGCGACATCACCATCCAGTGGAAGGTAAAGACTGCAGATGGTAATAGCTTGTGGCGTCCACACCCTAACAGCGACAGCCGCGAAAGCTGTTTGTAGAGGGACAGACTCGCTGTGAAGAGAGTTAAGGACATAGATGCAGACGCCACCAGACACCCTTTCATAAGCTGCTCGGTTCTTATAATAACCCCGATAGCCTCGGAGGGCGGGGGTTCGCATTGCTGGAAACCAACTTTCCTGAAGAGCAATGCAGAAGAAAGGGTGAAGGCTGATAAGGTGCCAGAACTCAGCTAGATGGTGGAAGAAACCGCTGCAGTTCCACTGGAGGATGGTAGTGTCCATGTCTGTGAAAGGCGTGATGGGACTGGGAAGGCAGATTACACCGCTGGGTCACCTGCTGCCTCCGATGGAGCACCCGTGCTAATGCTATCCATTGCGACCAAGGGACCGGCGAGATCGAGGTCCTCACCGGACGCCAGAATCTCCACCTCGTCCTCAGAGGCAGAGCTTGTAGGAAGCGGTGGGACGGGTGCCACCACAAGATCGTTGGTCGTGGGGACTTTCTTCTTTTTCTGCTTGTCGCGCTGTACATTCCGTGGTTTAGGCTTCATGGGCTTCACTGGGTCAGTCTCAGGGACAGACGATGACCGTGAGGCCCTACAACCAGGGACTGGTGGTTGTTTCAACCACTTGCGGGCGTCTGCTTTGCCACTGGTCGGAACTTGTGAAGGGAGGTCCCCAAGGGATCCCTTCCTGGCGAAAGTAGTCGAAGAAGTCTTACGCTTCTCCGGCTGGGAAGGGGGTGCTGATGTCCCTGATGGCCGGGGTGGTGTTGCTCCTGAAGTAGATGGAGCAGGAGCAACAGGGAGTGAAGTGCCCCCCACAACCAGGGGGCCAGTGAATTCTGACAGAGCTGAGATCGAACTGTAGGTGACGACACTGTAGAGGTTAGAACCGGTGTTGCAGCAGCGGCATAGGTCAACGTCATGGGCACAGTATGTAGCCGCTCATATTTCCGCCTTGCCTCGGTGTAGGTCAGGCAGTCCAGGATCTTATATTCCATTATCTTCCTTTCCTTATGGAAGAACCGACAGTCCGGTGAGCAGTGTGAATGGTGTTCTCCGCAGTTAACACAGATGGGAGGCGGCGCACATGGAGTATTGGGATGCGAAGGACGTCCACAATCTCGACATGTGATGCCGGAAGTACAGCGAGATGACATGTGCCCGAACTTCCAGCATTTAAAACACCGCATCAGAGGAGGGATATATGGCTTCACATCACAACGGTAAACCATCACCTTGACCATTTCGGGTAAAACATCACCTTCGAAGGCCAAGATGAAGGCACCGGTGGCTACCTGATTATCCCTCAGACCCCGATGGACGCGCCAGACGAAGTGAACACCTCGTCGTTCTAGGTTGGTACGTACACTCCTGGAAATTGAAATAAGAACACCGTGAATTCATTGTCCCAGGAATGGGAAACTTTATTGACACATTCCTGGGGTCAGATACATCACATGATCACACTGACAGAACCACAGGCACATAGACACAGGCAACAGAGCATGCATAATGTCGGCACTAGTACAGTGTATATCCACCTTTCACAGCAATGCAGGCTGCTATTCTCCCATGGAGACGATCGTAGAGATGCTGGATGTAGTCCTGTGGAACGGCTTGCCATGCCATTTCCACCTGGCGCCTCAATTGGACCAGCGTTCGTGCTGGACGTGCAGACCGCGTGAGACGACGCTTCATCCAGTCCCAAACATGCTCAATGGGGGACAGATCCGGAGATCTTGCTGGCCAGGGTAGTTGACTTACACCTTCTAGAGCACGTTGGGTGGCACGGGATACATGCGGACGTGCATTGTCCTGTTGGAACAGCAAGTTCCCTTGCCGGTCTAGGAATGGTAGAACGATGGGTTCGATGACGGTTTGGATGTACCGTGCACTATTCAGTGTCCCCTCGACGATCACCAGTGGTGTACGGCCAGTGTAGGAGATCGCTCCCCACACCATGATGCCGGGTGTTGGCCCTGTGTGCCTCGGTCGTATGCAGTCCTGATTGTGGCGCTCACCTGCACGGCGCCAAACACGCATACGACCATCATTGGCACCAAGGCAGAAGCGACTCTCATCGCTGAAGACGACACGTCTCCATTCGTCCCTCCATTCACGCCTGTCGCGACACCACTGGAGGCGGGCTGCACGATGTTGGGGCGTGAGTGGAAGACGGCCTAACGGTGTGCGGGACCGTAGCCCAACTTCATGGAGACGATTGCGAATGGTCCGATACCCCAGGAGCAACAGTGTCCCTAATTTGCTGGGAAGTGGCGGTGCGGTTCCCTACGGCACTGCGTAGGATCCTACGGTCTTGGCGTGCATCCGTGCGTCGCTGCGGTCCGGTCCCAGGTCGACGGGCACGTGCACCTTCTGCCGACCACTGGCGACAACATCGATGTACTGTGGAGACCTCACGCCCCACGTGTTGAGCAATTCGGCGGTACGTCCACCCAGCCTCCCGCATGCCCACTATACGCCCTCGCTCAAAGTCCGTCAACTGCACATACGGTTCACGTCCACGCTGTCGCGGCATGCTACCAGTGTTAAAGACTGCGATGGAGCTCCGTATGCCACGGCAAACTGGCTGACACTGACGGCGGCGGTGCACAAATACTGCGCAGCTAGCGCCATTCGACGGCCAACACCGCGGTTCCTGGTGTGTCCGCTGTGCCGTGCGTGTGATCATTGCTTGTACAGCCCTCTCGCAGTGTCCGGAGCAAGTATGGTGGGTCTGACACACCGGTGTTAATGTGTTCTTTTTTCCATTTCCAGGAGTGTAGTTCATCGTCGGACTGCAGAAGAAGATCCCTGTGGAATATAATACCCTGGACCAGGAAACAGCCCCTGAAGTGTCAGCAGAATTGCCAACACTGTTTTTAGAGGAGGCCGAAATGCACGCTATAAGCTCACGCAGGCTGGCGTGAGGTCTGAAATTACTGACAGTGGCGACACGCGGGTCCGTCGTATACTAGGGGACCGCGGCCAATTTAAAAGCTACCACCTACCAAGTGTGGTGTCTGGTGGTGACACCACATTCCTCCCCCGCAAATCGGCGAACGGTTGTATTATAAGGCTTCCGCCCGCCGTGGGGAGGACCCCATGTTGGCGAATGCGATGAGGTGGGGAGCCTAACAACAGGCAAGGCTGTGCCACCCGCACCCAGCCATTCGGTCCGAGGGGAGCTAGGAAACGCCTGGAAACCTAGTCCAGGGTGCACGCCAACATGAGGTGTATGCGCCCGTAGATAGTCAGGAGGGGTCGAAGGGTCGACCTCGATTGAGTCGGAGCACCCGACTGGCGAAGACGACAGATGGTCCGGAGTGGGTAAGAGTTCCATGCCGGAGAACAGCTGGTCACGGGAAGCGATCGGCGGCGCGTGACCCAGGGCGGCGCCCGGCGGTTGCAGCGACGCGTCCACTGCGGGCGGCGCCGGCAGGAGAACAGGCGGCGGCGGCGGCGCGTCGCCATGGGGCAAAATGGAAGGCAGTGTCGGTAACACCTGGGGATGAGGCGAGCCAGTAGATGGGTTCCCAGGGCGCCGACCGGACGGCACCGTCGCTGAAAGCAGACGGGGAGCGGCAGAACCCAGGCGACGACAGAGGAGTAGCTGATTGAGATGGCGACGCACCACACCAGAGGCCCCCAAAACCGGATACATAGCGCGGCCGAGGCAGCGAAGAATGCGCCCTGCGAGCCAACGCCGTGAACCGCGATAGTGGCGGTAGTATACAACGTCGCCGGGAGCAAAAGCAAGTGTCTGCCGCTGCACAGGAACCTGATGCGGCGGATGCAGCAAAGACATCAAGGTTCGATGAGGACGACCATGGATCAACTCAGCCGGCGAGCGACCATCGCGGGGCTGAGAGCGATACGAAGACAAAAAGAGCAATAACGCGTCCTCCCGAGAATGCGACTCTTTCAATTTCAACATCTGTGACTTGAAAGTCCGGACCAATCGTTCAGCGGCACCGTTTGACTGCGGCGAAAATGGCGCGGACGTCAGATGTTGAATACCATTGGCTTTGCAGAGTGACTGAAATTCTGCGGACATGAATTGTGGGCCATTGTCGGAAACAATAGTCTGTAGTGTTCTTGGTTCGATTCCGGCGCGAAGCAAAGGGCCTGGAATGTTTGTGAGTGTCCGATCGGAGCTTTTTCTGGCAAACACTTTGAACATGTCCTTTGTTATTACAGAAAAAGCAAATAGCTTTTCGTGATGGGTAATTCTCACGCGAATGTCTATTAGCACACTGCGGGCATGATTTCACTGCATTTGCGTGCGTGCGCGGCACACGTGGCTTCGCTGACGTGCGCGAGGGCTGTTTACAGTTCCGTGGAGCTCGCCCGGCTGGCCTGTTAACGTGACACACAGCTGGCGAAGTTTCAAATGACTCCGACCAGGGGCTCTCCCCACGGGCGCCACCCAGCCACAGCAAAGACCACCTGGCAGGATGGCCTTTGCTGGGAGTCCCGATGCCCCAGAGGGATAGGCATCTACTCCTCGGCATACGTGCGGAGGTAGCAGCTCAGGCATCAGCAGTGCGAACCCTGTGTAGTCAGGGGGCTGCCACCAAGAGGGTACATGACGACCCCACCACAACGGACTGGCTACCACGCTGGATGACGGGTGTCGAATATCCATATGTGTCAGGAGGGCAAAGATGGAAGTTCATAATGGAGTGCATGTATCCTGCCCGGAACACACAGCAGCTGATGTGGCTGGAAGCACGGTGTAAGGCCAACTCCATTACAATATCGGTTGTGCCAGATCTTATGGTAAGAGGGATATATAATACACAACGTAAGGCATCCTTCCCCAAATGGTACGAACTCACAGAAAATTTTGAAAGATAGAGGTCAAACCACGTAGGGGACCATCAAATTAAGGCCGACACGTTTGAGACTCCTTTTAGTCGCCTCTTACGACAGGCAGGAATACCGCGTGCCTATTCTTACCACCAAAACCGCAGGGGGGGAAGGACGAGTAACTATGACACTCTTAAGGTAGCCAATGCATCGTCATCACGAGTATTGCATCAGTAATCTGGAGTTACCCCTGGCAGCAGTAACGATTACGCTCTTAAGATACACAACTAATGACATATCGCTTCTGGCAGACTGTCCACAACAGCAAAATAATGTAAAATGGTGTAAGAAACTGGCAGAAATAACTATGACCCTCATGAGGTAGCCAATGCCACGTCACTGAAAGGAGTAACGATAACACTCCAATGATACACAACTAGTAACGTATCACTTCTGGCAGACAGGCCACAGTAACGGAAAATGCGGAACTGGGTGAGCAACTAGAACGAGCAACTATGACTCTGTTAAGGTAGCCAATGCCTCGTCATCAGGAGTATTGCATCAGTAATCTGGAGTTACACCTGGCAGGAGTAAAGATTACGCTCTTAAGATACCAACTAGTGACATATCGCGTCTGGTAGATTGACCACCGTAACAAAATAATGTAAAATGGTGTAAGAAACTAGCAGGAAGATCTATGAACCTACTGAGGTAGCCAATGCCTCGTCACCAAAAGTATTGCATCAGTAATTTCGAGTACTCACTGGCAGGACTAACCATAACTCTCTTATGACACACAACTAGTGACGTATCGCTTCTGGCAGACTAGCCACAATAACAAAATAATGTAAAATGTGGTTAGAAACGGGCAGGACTAACTATGACCCTCCTGAGATAGCCAATGCCTCGTAACCAAGAGTATTGCATCAGTAAATTTGAGAAATCCCTGAGAGTAGTAACGATGACTCTCTTATGATACACAACTAGTTTCTTATCGCTTCTGGCAGACTGACGACAGCAACAAAAAACGTCCACCTGGGAGAGCAACTAGGACGACTAACAATGAGTCTCTTAAGGTAGCCGATGCCTCGTCACCAGGAGTACGGAATCAGAAAACTCTACTAAACCCTGGCAGGAGGAACGATGACTCTCTTATGACACACAACTAGTGACGTATCGCTTCTGGCAAACTGCCCACAGTATCAAAAAATGTGAAACTGGGCTAGCAACAGGGACGAGTAACAATGACTCTCTTAAGATATCCAGTGCCTCCTCACCAGGAATATTGAAGTAGAAAATTCAAGTTAACCATGGCAGGAGTAACGATGACTGTCTTATGATACACATTTAGTGCATTATCGCTTCTGCCAGACTGGCCACTGTAACAAATATATGAAGAATTGGGTAAGTAACTGGAACGAATAACTATGACAATCCTGAGGTAGCCAATGCCTCGTAACAAAGAGTATCGCATCAGTAAGTTCGATGATGATGATGATGATGATGTTTGGTTTGTGGGGCGCTCAACTGCGTGGTTATCAGCGCCCGTACAATTACCCAATCTTTGCTCAGTCCAATTTCGCCACTTTCCTGGATGATGAGGAAATGATGAGGACAACACAAACACCCAGTCATCTCGAGGCAGGTGAAAATCCCTGACCCCGCCGGGAATCGAACCCGGGACCCCGTGCTCGGGTAGCGAGAACGCTACCGCGAGACCACGAGCGGCGGACAATAAGTTCGAGTAATCCCTCGCAGGAGTAACGATAACTCTCTTATGATGCACAACTAGTGACATATCGCTTCTGGCAGACTGGCTACAGTAGCAACAAATGTCAGACTGGGTGAGCAACTGCGACGAGTAACAATGAGTCTCTTAAGATATCCAGTGCCTCCTCACCAGGTGTATTGAAGCAGAAAATTCGAGTGAACCCTGGAAGGTGTACCGATGACTCTCTTATGATACACAATTAGTCAACAATCGCTTCTGGCAGACTGGCCACAGTAACAAAAAATGTGAAACAGGGTGAGAAACTGGGAGGAGTAACTATGACTCTCATGAGATATCTAGTGCCTCGTCACCAGTACTATTGAATCACAAAACTCGACTAAACCCTGGCAGGAGTAACGATGACTCGCTTAAGATACACAACTAGTGACATATCTCTTCGGGCAGACTGGCCAAAGTAACAAATTATGAAGAATTGGGTAAGAAACTGGAGGGAATAACTATGACCCTCCTGCGGTAGCCAATGCCTCGTAACCAAGAATATTGCATCAGTAAATGCGAGTAATCCCTGGCATGAGTAACGATGACTCTCTTAAAATATACAACTAGTGACATATAGCTTCTGGCAGACTGATCACAGTAAAAAAAAATGTATAATTGGGTATGAAACCGGCAGGAATAACTATGAACCTCCTGAGGTAGCCCATGCCTCGTCACCAAGAGAATTGCATCAGTAAATTCCAGTAATCCCTGTCAGGAGTGACGATGACTCTCTTATGAAACACAACTAGTGACTTATCGCTTGTGGCAGACTGGCCACAGTAAAAAAAAACGTCAGACTGGGTGAGCACCTGGGACGAGTAACTATGAGTCTCTTAAGGTAGATAATGCCTCTTCACCTGGAGTATTGATTCACAATACTCGAGTAAACCCAGGCATGAGTAACGATGCCTCTCTTAAGATATACAACTAGTGACATATCGCTTCTGGCTGACTGATCACAGTAAATAGAAATTGTATAATTGGGTATAAAACCGGCAGGAATAATTATGACCCTCCAGAGGTAGCCAATGCCTCATCACCAAGAGAATTGCATCGGTAAATTCGAGTAATCCCTGGCAGGAGTAACGATGACTGTCTTGTGATACACAACTAGTGACATATCGCTTCTGGCAGACTGGCCACAGTCACAAAAAATGTCAGACTGGGTGTGCAACCAGGACGAGTAACAATGAGTCTCTTAAGATATCCAATTCCCCCCCCCCCCCCCCCCACCATTAGTATTGCGTCAGTAAATTCGAGTAATGCCTGGCCGGAGTAAGGAAGACTCTCTTATGATACACAACTGGTGACCTATCGCTTCTGGCAGATTGGGGGTAGTAACAAAAAATCTAAAATTGTACGAGCAACTGGGACCAGTAACTATTACTCTCTTAAGGTAGTTAATGCCTCTTCACCAGGAGTATTGACTCACAAAACTCGAGTAAACCCTGGCAGGAGTAACGATAACTCTCTTAAGATACACAACTAGTGACATACCGCTTCTGGCAGACTGGCCACAGTATCAATAATCGAGAAACTGGTTAACCAACTGAGATGAGTAACACTGACACTGTTAAGTTAGGCAATTCCACGTCACCAAGGGTATTGAATCAGAAAACTCGAGTAACCCCTGGCACGAGTGATGATTACACTCTTAAAATACACAACTAGTGACATATTGCTTCTGGCAGAGTGGTCACTGTAATAAAGAATTCGTAAGTGGGTAAGCAACAGGGACGGGTAACTATGACTCCCTTATGGTAGCCAATGCCTCGTCACCAGGAGTATTGAATCAGAAAACCAGAGTATACCCAGGCAGTAGTAACGATTACGCTCTTAACATACACAACTAGTGACATATCGCTTCTGCCAGATCGTCCACAGTAACAAAATAATGTAAAATGGTCTAACACACTGGCAGGAATAACTATGACCCTCCTGAGGCAGCCAATGCCTCGTCACCAAGAATATTGCATCAGTAAATTGTAGTAATCCCTGGCAGGAGTAACGATGACTCTCTTATGATACACAGCTAGTGACATATCGCTTCTGGCAGTCTGGCCACATTAAGAAAAAATGTGAAAATGGGTGAGCAACTGGGACGCGTAACTATGAGTCTCTTAAGATAGCCAATGAATCGTTACAAGGTGTATTGAATCAGAAAATTCTAGTAACCCCTGGCAGTCATAACGATGCCTCTCTTAAGATGAGCAACTAGTGACATATCGCTTCTGGCAGATTGGCCACAGTAAATAAAATTGTATAATTGGGTAAGAAACGGGCATGAATAACTATGACCCTCCTGAGGTAGCCAATGCCTCGTCACCAAGAGTATTGCATCAGTAAATTCGAGTAATCCCTGGGAGGAGTAACAAAGACTCTCTTATGATACACAATTAGTGACGTATCGCTTCTGGCATACTGCCCACTGTAACAAAAAATCTGAAACTGGGTGAGCAACTGGGACGAGTAACTATGACTCACTTAAAATAGCCAATGCCTCTTCACCAGGAGTATTGAATCACAAAACTCGAGTAAACCCTGGCAGGAGTAACGGTGACTCTCTTAAGATACACAACTAGTGACAAACCACTTCTGGCAGACTGGCCACAGTAACAAAAATTGGGAAACTGGGTGACCAACTGAGACAAGTAACTATGACACTGTTAAGGTACGTAATGCCATGTCAAGTGGAGTATTGCATCACTGAACTAGAGTAACCCCTGCTGGAGTAACGATGACTCTATTGTGATACACAACTACTGACATATCGGTTCTGGCAGACTGGCCACAGTTACAAAAAATGTGGAACTTAGTGAGTTACAGTAACTATGACACTGTTAAATTAGAAAATTCCACGTCACCTAGGGTATTGAATCAGAAAACTCGAGTAACCCCTGGCAAGAGTGATGATTACGCTCTTAAAATACACAACTAGTGACGTATTGCTTCTGGCAGAGTGGTCACTGTAATAAAGAATGTGTAAGTGGGTGAGCAACTGTGACGAGTAACTATGACTCCCTTACGGTAACCAATGCCTCGTCACCAGGAGTACTGAATCAGAAAAGTCGAGTAACCCCTGGCAGGACTAACAATTTCGCTCTTAAGATACACAACTAGTGACATATCGCTTTTGGCAGACTGGCCACAGTAACAAAATAACTATGATGCTCCTGAGGTACCCAATGCCTCGTCACCAGGAGTATTGCATCACTAAATTCGAGATATCTCTAGCAGGAGTAACGATACACAACAAGTGTCATGTCGTTTCTGGCAGACTGGCCACAGTAATAAAAAATGTGAAACTGTGTGAGCAACAGGGACGAGTAACTATGACCCTCTCAACGTAGCCAATGCAACGTCACCACTAGTATAGCATCAGTAAACTCGAGTAACTCCTGGCAGGAGTAACGGTGACTCTCATAAGATACACAACTAGTGAGATATTGCTTCTGGCAGACTGGCCACAGTAACAAAAAAATGTAAAATTGGGTAATAATCTCGCAGGAACAACTATGACCCAGCTGACGTAGCCAGTGGCTCTTCTCCAGGATTATTGCATTAGTAAGTTCGAGTTCCCCCAGGCAGGAGTAACGCAGGCTCTCTTAAGATACACATCACGTGACCTATCGCTTCTAGCAAACTGCCCACAGTAACAAAAAATGAAAAACTGGGTGAGCAACTGAGACGAGTAATTATGACACTGTTAAGGTAGCCAGTGCCACATCACCAGGAGTATTGCATCAATAAACACGAGTAACCCCTGCTGGAGTAACGTTGACTCTCCTTTGACACACAACTAGTGACATACCACATCTGGAACACTAGCCACAGTATCAAAATTGGGAAACTGAGTAACCAACTGAGTCGAGTAACTATGACATTGTTAAGTTAGGGAATTCCACGTCACAAGGAGTATTGAATCAGAAAACTCGAGTAACCACTGGCAGGAGTAATGATTACTCTCTTAAGATACACAACTAGTGACGTATCGCTTCTCGCGGACAGGCCATACTAACAAAGAAATGTAAATTTGGGTAAGAAACCGGCAGAAATCACTATGATCCGCCTGAGGCAGCCAATGCCTCGTCACCAAGAGTACTGCATCAGTACATTCTAGTAATCCATGGCAGGAGTAACGATGACTCTCTTAAGATACACATCTAGTGACTTTTCGCTACTGGCACATTGGCATCAGTAACAAAAAATGGCAAACAGTTTGAGCAATTGAGAAGAGTATCTATGAAACTGCTAAGGTAGCCAATGCCACGTCACCAGGAGTATTGCATCACTAAACTCGAATAACACCTGCTGGAGTAACGATTACTCTCTTATGATACACAACTAGTGACATATCGGTTCTGGCAGACGCCAAAGTAACAAAAAATGTGAAACTTAGTGAGCAACTGGGAGTAACCATGACTCCCTTAAGGTGGACAATGCCTCGTCACCAGGAATATTGCATCACAGAACTCCCGTAAACTCTGGCAGGAGTAACGATGACTCTCTTATGACACACAATAAGTGAAGTCGCTTCTGGTAGACTCGCCACAGTAAGGAAATTGTTAAACTGGGTGAGCAGCTGGGACAAGTAACTATGAATCTCATAAGATATCCAGTGCCTCGTCACCAGGAGTATTGAATCACAAAACTCGAGTAAACCCTTGCAGGTGTAACGATAACTCTCTTAAGATACACAACAAGTGACATATCTCTTCAGGCAGACTGGCCACACTAACAAAATATGTGAAACTGGGTGAGCAACTGGGATGAGTAAATATGACTCTCTCAGCGTAGCCTAAACAATGTCACCACTAGTATTGCATCAGTAAACTCGAGTAACCCCTGGCAGGAGTAACGATTATTCTCATAAGATACACAACTAGTGAGATATCGCTTCTGGCAGACTGGCCACAGTAACAAAAAAATATAAAATTTGGTTAAGAAACTGGCAGGAATAACTATGACCCTCCTGAGGTAGCCAATTCCTAGTAACCTAGAGTATTGCATCAGTAAATTCGTGTAATCCCTGGCAGGAGTAACGATGACTCTCTTATGATACACAACTAGTGACCTATCGCTTCTGGCAGACTGACCACAGTAACAAAAAATGTGAAACTGGGTGAGTAACTGGGACGAGTAACTATGACTCTCTTAAGATAGCCAATGCCTCGTCACTAGAAGTATTGCATCTGTACGCGAGTAGCCCCTGGCAGGAGTAATGAAGACTCTCTTCAGATACACATTTAGTGACCTATGGCTTCTGGCAGACTGCCCACAGTAAAAAAAAAAAAATGTGAAACTGGATGAAAAACTGGGACGAGTGACTATGACTCTCTTAAGGTAGAGAAGTCTTTATCATCAGGGGTATTGTATCAGTAAACTCGAGTAAACCCTGGCAGTAGTCACTATGACTCTCTTATGATTCAAACTAGTGACATATCACATCTGGCAGACTGGCCACAGTAACAAAAAATGTGAAACTGAGTGAGTAACTTCGACCAGTAACTATGACGCTCTTAAGGTAGCCAATGCTTCCTCATCAGGAGTATTGTACCAGTAAACTCGTGTAACTCCTGGCAGGAGTAACGATGACTCTCGTAAGATACACAACTAGTGAAAAATCGGTTCTGGAAACAGACCACAGTAAAAAAAAAAGAGTGCGAAATGTTGAGCAACTGGGAGGTGTAACTATGACTCTCTCAAGCTAGTTAATGCCTCGTCACCAGGAGAACCTCACCAGAAAATTGAAGGAACGCTTGTCTGTAGTAATGACCACTCTCTTAAGATTCACAACTAGTGACATATAGCTTCTGGCAGACTGACCACAGTAACAAAAAATGTGAAACTGGGTGAGCTACTGGGATGAGTAAATATGACTCTCTCAACGTAGCCAATGCAACGTCACCACTAGTATTGCATCAGTGAACTCGAGTAACCCATGGCATGAGTAACGATTACTCTCATAAGATACACAATTAGTGACGTATCGCTTCCGGCAGTTGGCCACAGTAACAACAGATGTGAAACTTTGTGAGCAACTGGGACGAGAAACTCCGACTTTTTTAAGGTAGTAAATGCCTCGTCACCAAGAATATTGAATCAGAATACTCGAGTAACCCCTGGATGGAATAACGATGACTTTCTTAAGATACACAACTAGTAACATAACAGTTCTGGCAGACTGGCCATATTAACTAAAAAATGTAAAATTGGGTGGATAACTGGCAGGAATAAGTATGACCCTCCTGAGGTAGCCAATGCCTCTTCACCAGGAGTATTGCATCACTAAACTCGAGTAACCCCCGGCAGGATTAACGATGACTCTCTTAAGATCCACAACTAGTGACATATCGCTTCTGGCAGAGAGGCAAACGTATCAAAAAATGTGGAATATATTGCGCACATGGGAGGTATAACTATGACTCTCTTAAGGTAGTCACTGCCTCTTCACCACGATCATTGTATCAGAAAACTCGAGTAACACCTTGCAGGAGTAACGATGACTCTCATAAGATACACAAATAGTGACATATCGGTTCTGGCAGCCTGCAACAGTTACAAAAATTGTAAAATAGGTTGAGCAACTGGCACGAATAACTATGACCATCCTGAAATACATAGTGCCTCGTCAGCAGCAGGATTGCATCAGTAAATTCGAGTAATCCTTATCAGAAGTAACGATGGCTCTCTTATGATACACAACTAGTGTCGTATCGCTTCTGGTAGACTGGCCAAGGTAACAAAAAATGTGAATTTAGTTGAGCAACTGTGACGAGTAACTATGACTTTCTTAAGGTAGCCAATGCCTTATCACCAGGAACATTGAATCAGAAAAATCGAGTCACCCCTGGCAGGCCGGCCAGAGTGGCCGTGCGGTTCTGGGCCCTACCGCGACCGCTATGGTCGCTGGTTAGAATCCTGCCTAGGGCATGGATGTGTGTGATGTCCTTAGGTTAGTTAGGGTTAACTAGTTCTAAGTTCTAGGCGACTGATGACCTAAAAAGTTAATTCGCATAGTGCTAAGAGCCTTTTTAACCATTTTGAACCTGGCAGGAGTAACGATGACTCTCATAAGATAAACAACTAGTGAGATATTGCTTCTGGCAGACTCTCCATAGTAACAACAAAATGTGGAATATGTTGAGCAACTGAGATGTGTAACTATGACTCTCTCATGGTAGTCAGTGCCTCGTCAGCAGGAGTATTGCATCATTAAACTCGAGTAACTCCTGGCAGGAGTAACAATGCCTCTCTTAAGATACACTACTTGTAACATATAGCTTCTGGTAGGCTCGCCACATTAACAAAGCGGTGTAAACGTTGGTGAGCAACTAGCAGGAATATCTACACTCCTGGAAATTGAAATAAGAACACCGTGAATTCATTGTCCCAGGAAGGGGAAACTTTGACACATTCCTGGGGTCAGATACATCACATGATCACACTGACAGAACCACAGGCACATAGACACAGGCAACAGAGCATGCACAATGTCGGCACTAGTACAGTGTATATCCACCTTTCGCAGCAATGCAGGCTGCTATTCTCCCATGGAGACGATCGTAGAGATGCTGGATGTAGTCCTGTGGAACGGCTTGCCATGCCATTTCCACCTGGCGCCTCAGTTGGACCAGCGTTCGTGCTGGACGTGCAGACCGCGTGAGACGACGCTTCATCCAGTCCCAAACATGCTCAATGGGGGACAGATCCGGAGATCTTGCTGGCCAGGGTAGTTGACTTACACCTTCTAGAGCACGTTGGGTGGTACGGGATACATGCGGACGTGCATTGTCCTGTTGGAACAGCAAGTTCCCTTGCCGGTCTAGGAATGGTAGAACGATGGGTTCGATGACGGTTTGGATGTACCGTGCACTATTCAGTGTCCCCTCGACGATCACCAGTGGTGTACGGCCAGTGTAGGAGATCGCTCCCCACACCATGATGCCGGGTGTTGGCCCTGTGTGCCTCGGTCGTATGCAGTCCTGATTGTGGCGCTCACCTGCACGGCGCCAAACACGCATAAGACCATCATTGGCACCAAGGCAGAAGCGACTCTCTATTCACAAATAGTGACATATCGCTTCTGGCAGATTTCACACATTAACAAAAAATGTGAAACTGGGTAAGCAACTGGGACGAGTAACTATGACTCTTTTAAGGTAATCAATAACCCCGTCACCGGAAGTATTGCATCAGAATATTGGAGCAACCACTGGCTGGAGTAACGATGACTCTCAAACTGGGTGGCAAGTAGGACTAGTAACGACGACTGTCTTAAGATTGCCAACGCCTCGTCAACAGGAAAATCACAACAGCAAATTGAAGGAACCCTTGGCAGGAGTAACGACGTTTCTCTTAATATACACATCTAGTGACATATCTGTTCTGGCAGTTTCGATACAGTAACAAAAGAAATGTAAAATCGAACGAGCAACTGGCAGGGGTAAATTTGACCCTCCTAAGGTAGCCAAGACCTTCACCTGGAGTACTGAATCAGTAAACTAGTGTAACCACAGGCAGAAGTAACGAAGACTCTCATAAGGTACACAACATGTGACATATCGATCCTGGCAGTCTGGACAAGGTAGCAACAACTGTGAAACTCGGTGGGCAACTTCGACGAGTAAATATGACTCTTTTAAGGTAGTCAATGCTTCGTCACAAGGGGTATTGCATCATTATACACGAGTAAACCCTGGCATTAGTGACAATGACTCTCTGAAGATACACAACTAGTGACATATAGGTTCTGGCAGACTAGCCACAGTAACCAAAAATGTCCGATTGGGTGAGCAATTAGGACGAGTAACTATGACCCTCTTAAGGTAGCCAATGCCTCGCCACCAGGAGTATTGCATAAGTGAAATCGAGTAACCCCTGGCAGGCGTAAAGATGACTCTCTTATGAAACACATCTAGTGTCATATCTTTTCTGTCTCACTGGTCACGGTAACAAAAAATGTGAAACTGGGTGAGCAACAGGGACAAGTGTCTATGACTTTCTTAAGAAAGCGAATGCCTCGTTATCAGGAGCATTGGATCAGTAAACTCCAGTAACCCATGGCAGGAGTAACGAAGACACTTCTATGATACACAACTAGTAACATATAGCTTCTGGCAGACTACCAAAGTAGCAAAAAATGAGCAACTGTCAGGAATATCAATGAATCTCTTCACGTAGCCAATGCCTTGTCACCAGGAATATTGCGTCAGTAAATTCGAGTAATCCCTATCAGGAGTAACGATGGCTCTCTTATGATACACAACTAGTTTCGTATCCCATCTGGCAGACTGACCACACTAACAAAAAATGTGGAATATGTTGAGCAACTGAGAGGTGTAACTATGACTCTCTTAAGATAGCGAATGCCGAGTCACCAAGAGTATTGCATCAGTAAACTGCATTAGCCCCTGGCAGGAGGAACGATGATTCTCTTAACATACACAACTAGTGACATTTCGCTTCTGGCAGACTGGTCACAGTAACAAAAGAATGTAAAATTTGGTGAGCAACTGGCTGCAATATCTATGACCCTCCTGAGGTAGCCACTGCATCGTCACCAGGAATATTCCATCAGTAAATTCGAGTAATCCCTGTGAGGAGTAACGATGACTCGCTTAAGATACACTGCCAGAGACATGCCGCTTCTAGCAGACTGGCCACAGTAACAGAAATATGAAACTGGGTGAGCAACTGGGACGAGTAACTATGGGTCTGTTATGGTAGCCAATGAACTCGTCACCCGGAGTTTTGAATCAGAAAACTTGAGTAAACCGTGGCAGGAGAAACGATGATTCTGTTAAAATGCACAACTAGCGATATATCGCTTCCGGAAGACTGGTCACAGTAACAAGAATTGTGAAACTGGTTGAGCAACTGGGACGAGTAACTATGACTTTCATAAAGTAGCCAATGCCTCATCACCAGGAGTATTGAACCATTAAACTTGAGTAATCCCTGGCAGGAGTAACGGTGACTCTCTTAGGATACACAACTAGTGACATATCGGTTCTGTCAGACTGGCCACAAAAACAAAATATGTGAAACTGGGTGAGCAACTGGCAGGAATAACTATGACCCTCCTGAGGTAGATAGTGCCTCGTCACCAGGAGGATTGCATCAGTAAATTCGAGTAATCCCTATCAGGAGTAACGATGGCTCTCTTAGGATACACAACTAGTGACATATCGTTTCTGGCAGACTGGTCACAGTAACGAAAAATGTGAAACTGTGTGAGCAACTGGCACGAGTAACTGTGACTCTCTTAAATTAGCTAATTCCTTTTCACCAGGAGTACTGCATTATAAACTTGAGTAACCCCTGACAGGAGTAACGATGACTCTCTTATAATACACAACTAGTGACATATCACTTCTGGCAGACTGGCAACAGAAACAAAAAATGTGGAATATATTGAGCAACTGGGAATTGACACTATGACTCTCTTAAGTTACCAGAAAAACACCTCAGCAAATTGAAGGAACCCTTGGCAGGAGTAACAACGACTATCTTAATACAGGGTGTTCCAAAGGGTACGGCCAAGGTTTTAGGATATATTCGTTAGACACAAATAAAGAAAAGATGTTATGTCGACATGTGTCTGGAAACGCTTAATTTCCATGTTAGAGCTCATTTTAGTTTGGTCAGTCTGTACTGTACTTCCTCGATTCACCGCCATGATTTAATATGGGATACTCTACCTGTGCTGCTAGAACATATGCATTTACAAGTACGACACAGCATGTGGTTCATGCACGATGGAGCTCCTGCACATTTCAGTCGAAGTGTTCCTCCGCTTGTCAACAACAGAGTCGGTGACTGATGGATTGGTAGAGGCGGACCAATTCCATGGCCTCCACGCTCTCCTGACCTCAACCCTCTTAACTTTCATTTATGGGGGCATTTGAAAGCTCTTGTCTACGCAACCCCAGTACCAAATGTAGAGACTCTTCGTATTCGTATTGTGGACGTCTGTGATACAATACGCCATTCTCCAGGGCTGCATCAGCGCATCAGGAATTCCATGCGATGGAGGGTGGATGCATGTATCCTCGCTAACAGAGGACATTTTGAACATTTCCTGTAACAAAGAGTTTGAAGTCACGCTGGTATGTTCTGTTGCTGTGTGTTTCCATTCTATTATTAATGTGATTTGAAGAGAAGTAATAAAATGAGCTCCAACATGGTAAGTAAGCGTTTCTGGACACATGTCCACATAACATATTTTCTTTCTTTGTGTGTGAGGAATGTTTCCTGAAAGTTTGGCCGTACCTTTTTGTAACACCCTGTATACACAACTTGTGTCATATCACTTCCGGCAGACTGACCACAGAAAAAAAAATGTGAAACTGGGTGAGCAAGAGAGACGATTACCTATGACTCTCTTAAGGGAGCCAATGCCTCATAACCAGGAGTATGGAAGGGGTAAACTCGAGTAACCCCTGGCAGGAGAAACGATGACTCTGTTAAGATACACAACTAGTGACATATCGGTTCTGGCAGACTGGACAGAGCAATAAAAAAATGTAAAATTGGGTGAGCAACTGGCAGGGGTAACTATGACTCTCCTAAGGTAGCCAATGACCTTCACCATGTGTACTGAATCAGCAAACTAGAGTAACCCCGGGCAGAAGTAACGACGAATCTCTTAGGATACACAACTAGTGACGTATCGCTTCTGTCAGACTGGCCACAGTAACAAAAATCTGTAACTGGGTTAGCAACTTGGACGAGTAACTATGACTTTCTTAAGGTATCCAATGCCTCGTCACTAGGAGTATTGCATCAGTAAACTCTAGCAATCCCTGACGGGAGTAACGATAACCCTCTTAATTTACACAAGTAGTGGCATATCGGTTCTGGCAGACTGGGAACAGTAACAAAAAATGTGGAATATATTGAGCAACTGGGATGTGTAACTATGACTCTCTTAAGGTAGCCAACGCCTCGTCACAAGGAAAATCACATCAGCAAATTGAAGGAACCCTTAGCAGGAGTAACGACGACTCTCTCAATATACACAACTTGTGACATATTGCATGTGGCAGACTGGCCACAGTAACAAAAAATGTGAAACTGGGTTAGCAACTGGGACGTGTAACTATGGCTTTCTGAAGGTAGCCAATGCCTCATCACCAGGAGTATTGCATCACTAAACTCTAGTAATCCCTGGCAGGAGTAACGATGACCCTCTTAAGATACACAACTATTGATACATCGATTCTGGCAGACTTGCAACAGTAACAAAAAATGTGGAAAATGTTGAGCAACTGTGAGCTGTTACTATGACTCTTTTAAGGTAGCCAATGCCTCCTCATCAGGAGAATCACATCAGCAAATTGAAGTAACCCTTGGCAGAAGTAATGACGATTCTCTTAAGATACACAACTAGTGACATACTGGTTCTGGCAGATTGGTCACAGTAACAAAAAAATGTAAAATTGGGTGTGCATCTGGCAGGAGTAACTATAACCCTCCAAAGGTAGCCAATTCCTCTTCGCCAGGATCATTGCATGAGTAAACTCGAGTAACCCGTGGCAGGAGCAACGACACGTATTAAAATCCCCAAGTAGAAGGTAGGGAGGTAGGAGTTGCTGAATGAGGGCAGTTAGGGTAGCAGATTTAGGTGACTGGCAGGAGGGTGGGGAGATTTCAAACCGTGATTGCGTAGTCAGTGTGGACCTGGATAAGTTTTCACTTCTCTGCGAAGGATGTACTGTGAAGCGTTGGAGGTATGCATCTATACTCGCTACTGGGTATCACAACAGATGAAGCAAGATTACATTAGTTCACATGGAGTGAAACAGTGACAACCTCGGTTCCATCAAGTCACGTATATGCTGCAAATTGACTGTTGGGCCTCGCTGTAGTTTTTGTGGCCTGGCTTGACACTGTTGTGTGTTAGCAGCTCAACACCTAGCCATTAGTTAATTGCACAATGTATTTCTTCTTGCAACATTGCTACTTCAATTTTTGAATCACTCAAACTGTCCACCAAAGGGTGTAGTAACCTCATTACAACCATTCTTTCATCCAAGAAGTTTAGTTAAGTTTGCACTCAATATAATTTGTTATTCATTGCGCCACAGACATATGCGAGGGTGTGGTGAAGTGGCTTGGAGGGGGGGGGGGGGGGAGGGTGGCCAAAAAATCCCCTTATTTAGAAAAGTTAACTTGTATTGACTGGCAGAGATAATTGAATACCACAACGCTCATGGTTATTGTCTGTGACAATGCTGTATTCAAATTATGAATCCAGTTAAAAAGTGCTTTAAAACAAATAAAGTGGTATTTTTAATAAGATAATATGAAAAGGGAGTGTCTCTCGTTCATGATTAATAAGACAGCTTTATAAAATATAGGTATTAAGCTGGGCATCTATGATGCCCATTTGCCTATGATAGTTAAAAGTCTCTTTTATGTTAAAATTATCCACAAATAATAAGATTTAGTGCAAAATCGGCATGCAGTGTCGGAAGCTGATTAAAAAGCAATTCAAACAACATTTACTTATCCCTGTATGATTCTTGTGTGTTGAGAAAAGGGACATTGGCTTCAAATGGCTTTGAGCACTATGGGAGTTAACATCTATGGTCATCAGTCCCCTAGAACTTAGAACCATTTAAACCTAACTAACCTGAGGACAGCACACAACACCCAGTCATCACGAGGCAGAGAAAATCCCTGACCCAGCCGGGAATCGAACCCGGGTACCCGGGCGTTGGTTTGAGAAATAATGTATATGAATAGAAACGGGTAGCTTTCTGAGTAAAGGTAGAACAGGATCAAATAGACAAAAAGATGAGGCATAGTGGAAGTCCTTAGATATCTTCAGAGATACTCTGCTTCAAGTAGATGATCCCATGGTGCATTCACTGCTCTTCCCCTGAAGAGGTATTACGCAATGTCACATTTTATTATGGTAAAAACTGTATCAGATACATTGGTTACTGTGCTTACATAGGAACCAAAGACATGGCACCTTGCACAAGAAAAGCGACCATTATAACTTAACTATCTCTGACGGTTTTATCTCACTGTTGTTGAATGTAATGTTAACGAATCCGATTTTTTGAATGGAAAGTTAATCAACCCAATTTTGACTGTAATGTTAATGAGCCCAATTTTGTTTATCCTATGATAAAGATGATGAAAACTTTTTTACACGAAGAAAATGTATGGCCTTCACCACACTTCCCTCATGTCATACATTGGAAAATTTTTGTACATATGCATAATTGAGTGAGATAGGCCATGAACCCTTAACTTCATCCATGATTCAAAATGAAGATGATCCACATGTTTGAAAAACAAGACTCTAATCATCCTGAAGGAGGTTAGCATTGATTGGCTACCTGTCAGTCCTACCTTGGACACCTCGATTCCCAATTGTATTATGAAGCGTATCATCTCTCTGCTAATGCACTAAGTCTTCAGGCCACAAGTGGCCTTCCTGGACCATCATCAGTGGAAGATGCGGATAGGAGGGGCGTGGGTTCAGCACAGCGCTCTCCCGGCCGTTATGATGGTATTCTTGACCGAAGCCACTACTATTCGGTCGAGTAGCTCGTCATTTGGCATCACGACGCTGAGTGCACCCCGAAAAATGGCAACAGCGCATGGCGGCCTGCATGGTCACCCATCCAAGAGCAGACCACGCCCGACAGCGCTTAACTTCGATGATCTCACGGGAACTCCCTGGTAATGGGGTCAACATAATATTAAAATACAGCGTGCATTGCAATCTGCAGGAGCAAGGTCATTATCTGACCTAAAACAAGTCTTGTTATATTTACATCAAAATCGAGGTCCATCATCCTATTTGTAAAATCAAAATGTGATGCAGACTATCCAGGTCTATCTACATAACACCAATGAGCCCAGGTAACTTACCAAAACCTCATGTTTTTTGGAATTTTCTGAAATATATTTAATTAATAGGCGACACTGTGTTGCGAAGATTTGTATAATCTACATAGAAATTTGCCCTCAGTTGTTTCCTTATCGTATTTACATACTGAGATGTTTATGGTAGCATTAACGGCAGGGCTCTTGTAAACAGCGTTGATCAAATTATCTGAATACACTGGAAGATCAGGCATAACAACGTTGTGGTAACTGTTGATAGTGTTTGTGTGTGCCAACAGGTCAACTGATGCAGCAGAATAATATATGAACAGAAGATATTTGGCAATGCTAAGGTGTCAAATAGGAACAGGGTGCATCTCTTTTATACTAATGGGTAAGATACGTATTTCAAATTGTGTAGAGTTAAGACAAAAGATTTTCCTAAATTTGATAATCACTTGTAATCAATCTTGATTTAGTCTGGAAGTTAATCCTTACTTGATATTCATACTATTCAGGGTTTCAGGAAGACAAAAGAAAGATTTTATTGCCATAATTAAACCTTTACAGAGACGCAGCAATCTGTCATCACTAACCAGCGTAGTTTCAACGTATCCAAGAATCTCTTTTATAGTATTCTTCTGAGTTGCAAGACTGTTCGTATCTGTGTAGTGGATTTGGAATCATTTATCTTTTTAAGGTGGAGTTCAATACACCAGAGATATCATTAATGACTTGAATAGTGATTCGTGTAGAACTAACTCCAAGGTCTGAAAGTGTTAATCATGAAAATGGGAATTATACCATACATTCTTCCTCGCTTATCCAGTTACACGAAAGTGCACTTAGGTGATGTAGTGTACAATTGTTAGGTCACTATTTTGCTGTTAACAAAGGCTATGGTAGAGGAACTCTTCTATTTTTCAAACTGTTATGTAGCACAATGCCTCTGTCAGTGAAATAGCTTCACTGCAGCTTTAACAGATATGGTGTGCTGAAGAAATCCAACATGTTCTCTGTGTCATCTGCTTGATTAAGAAATTGTTTTATTTGTATGTTTTTCTCCATCCATACCATATGTGACAGGTACAGCATATGTTACAGATTCTTAGACAGCCTTGATGATACCCTGAAGCAAACTACTAGTTATGACTGTATAGTAATTGTGACAAACCAGTTGCTCATACAACACTTGAATCATGACAAACTAAACGTTGGAATGTGGACCGACAACTGTGTCCTTCAACGCAAAATGTAGGACATCTTCGAGGTTACCAGATGGTTCAAATGGCTCTGAGCACTATGGGACACAACATCTTAGGTCATAAGTCCCCTAGAACTTAGAACTACTTAAACCTAACTAACCTAAGGACATCACACACACCCATGCCCGAGGCAGGATTCGAACCTGCGACCGTAGCAGTCCCGCGGTTCCGGACTGCAGCGCCAGAACCGCTAGACCACCGCGGCCGGCTAGAGGTTACCAGATCTGCCGTCAAATTCCTTAATGCATTTGTGAAGTGTTTCCCTGCATTGCAAAGGAATTGGTCGCTTTTACAACTAAGCATATGATTTTGGGTAGTGCTCTTGACTGCAATGTGTGGGCAGTGTCTTCTCAATTCTATGTTAGCCTCTGTTTCTGCGTACCAGATGTCACATAAAGTGTTGACACTGTTGTGTCAAAGTGTTTTCTACCAGCACAAAAATGACAGGTAGTTTTAACTTCCAGATTGGTTAACCCATTTGTCCCTCTCCCCATGAACCATTGACATTGCCACTGGTGGGGAGGCTTGCGTTCCTCAGTGATACAGATACAGGGGTAACAGTCTGGATGATAGACTAATCTGGCCTTGTGACATTAATCAAAACAGCCTTGCTGTGCTGGTACTCCGAATGGCTGAAAGCAAGGGTAAACTAAAGCCATATTTATTTATTTATTTATTTATTTGTCCATATAAATCTCTTTTTAAGTACATATATTGTACACAGGGTATTGGACAGAAAACATTTTTTGGCTATTGGATTTTCAAATATCAAATATAAATTTTATAAATTTTTATGACAAATTGGATCTATACAGTTAATAATTACAAATTTTTGAAATACTGTATATTTATAACTTATTTCTACAATTAAAGATATTGGACAGAAAACATTTTTTGGCTATTGGATTTTCAAATTTCAAACATAAATTTTATAAATTTTTATGACAAATTGGATCTATACAGTTAATAATTACACATTTTTGAAATACTGTATATTTATAACTTATTTCTACAATTAAAGATACAAATTACATTTTTTCTTGCATAAGATACTGTGAGACCGAATACTAAATTTTCCTGAGGGTTTGCAGCTTTACTACATGGTTAGACGATGATGGCTTCCTCTTGGGTAAAATATTCCAAAGGTAAAATTGTCCCCCATTTGGATCTCCGGGTGGGGTCTACTCAGGAGGACGTCGTTAACGTCATTATCAGAAGGAAGAAAACTGGCGTTCTATGGATCAGAGCGTGGAATGTCCGCTCCCTTAATCGGGTAGGTAGGTTAGAAAATTTAAAAAGGGAAATGGGTAGGTCAAAGTTAGATATAGTGGGAATTAGTGAAGTTCGGTGGCAGGAGGAACAAGACTTCTGGTCAGGTACTGCAGAAGTAGGTTTAGTAGTACCATCATCATCATCATCATCATCATCATCATTTAAGACTGATTATGCCTTTCAGCGTTCTGTCTGGAGCATAGTCCCCTTATAAAATTTCTCCACGATCCCCTATTCAGTGCTAACATTGGTGCCTCTTCTGATGTTAAGCCTATTACTTCAAAATCATTCTTAACCGAATCCAGGTACCTTCTCCTTGGTGTGCCCTGACTCCTCCTACCCTCTACTGCTGAACCCATGAGTCTCTTGGGTAACCTTGCTACTCCCATGCGTGTAACATGACCCCACCATCTAAGCTTGTTCGCCCTGACTGCTACATCTATAGAGTTCATTCCCCGTTTTTCTTTGATTTCCTCATTGTGGACACCCTCCTGCCATTGTTCCCATCTACTAGTACCTGCAATCATCCTAGCTACTTTCATATCCGTAACCTCAACCTTGTTGATAAGGTAACCTGAATCCACCCACATTTCGCTCCCATACAACAACGTTGGACGAAAGAATGAACGGTGCACAGATAACTTAGTCTTGGTACTGACTTCCTTCTTGCAGAAGAGAGTAGATCGTAGCTGAGCGCTCACTGCATTAGCTTTGCAACACCTCGCTTCCGGTTCTTTCACTATGTTGCCATCCTGTGAGAATATGCATCCTAAGTACTTGAAACCGTCCACCTGTTCTAACTTTGTTCCTCCTATTCGGCACTCAATCCGTTTATATTTCATTCCCACTGACATTACTTTCGTTTTGGAGATGCTAATCTTCATACCATAGTCCTTACATTTCTGATCTAGCTCTGAAATATTACTTTGCAAACTTTCAATCGAATCTGACATCACAACTAAGTCATCCGCATATGCAAGACTGCTTATTTTGTGTTCACATGTCTTAATCTCACCCAGCCAGTCTATTGTTTTCAACATATGATCCATAAATAATATGAACAACAATGGAGACAGGTTGGAGCCTTGTCTTACCCCTGAAACTACTCTGAACCATGAACTCAATTTACCGTCAACTCTAACTGCTGCCTGACTATCCATGTAAAGACCTTTAATTGCTTGCAAAAGTTTGCCTCCTATTCCATAATCTCGTAGAACAGACAATAACTTCCTCCTAGGAACCCGGTCATATGCCTTTTCTATATCTATAAAGCATAGTTACAATTCCCTGTTCCACTCATAACACTTCTCCATTATTTGCCGTAAGCTAAATATCTGGTCCTGACAACCTCTAAGAGGCCTAAACCCACACTGATTTTCATCCAATTGGTCTTCAACTAATACTCGCACTTTCCTTTCAACAATACCTGAGAAGATTTTACCCACAACGCTGATTAAAGAGATACCTCTGTAGTTGTTACAATCTTTTCTGTTTCCATGTTTAAAGCTTGGTGTGATTACTGCTTTTGTCCAGTCTGATGGAACCTGTCCCGACTCCCAGGCCATTTCAATTATCCTGCGTAGCCATTTAAGACATTCCACTGTATTTGATGAGTTCCGACTTAATTTCATCCACCCCAGCTGCTTTATTGCACTGCAATCTATTGACCATTTTCTCCACTTCCTCAAATGTGATCCTAGTTCCATCATCATTCCTATCCCATTCTATCTCGAAATCTGATACATTACTGATCGTATTTTCACCTACATTGAGCAACTCTTCAAAATATTCCCTCCATCTGCCCAAGGCATCCACAGGATTCACCAGCAGTTTTCCTAACCTGTCCAAAATACTTGTCATTTCCTTCTTACCTCCCTTTCGAAGACTGCTAATTACACTCCAGAATGGTTTTCCAGCAGCTTGACCCATAGTCTCCAACCTGTTTCCAAAGTCTTCCCAGGATTTCTTCTTGGATGCTGCAATTATCTGTTTGGCTTTGTTTCTTTCTTCCACATAACTTTCTCTGTCTACCTGAGTTCTAGTATGTAGCCATTTTTGATACGCCTTATTTTTCCTTTTACAGGCTGCCTTGACTGTGTCATTCCACCAAGCTGTTTGGTTCATCCTACTTTTACACACTACTGTTCCAAGACATTCTTTAGCCACTTCTAGTACTGTGTCCCCGTACCTTGTCCATTCCTTTTCCAATGACTGTAATTGACTACATTCAACTAACTGGTACCTTTCTGAGATCGCTGTTATGTACTTGTGCCTGATTTCCTTATCCTGAAGTTTCTCTACTCTTATCCTCCTACATATGGACCTGACCTCCTGCACTTTCGGCCTCACAATACCAATTTCACTGCAGATTAAATAGTGATCAGTGTCATCAAAGAATCCCCTGAATAAACGTGTGTCCCTCACAGCCTTCCTGAATTCCTGATTTGTTATTATATAGTCAATGACAGATCTGGTTCCGCTGCCTTCCCAAGTATACTGGTGAATGTTCTTATGTTTAAAAAAGGAGTTTGTGATTACTAAGCCCATACTGGCACAGAAATCCAAGAGTTGTTTCCCGTTCCTGTTGGCCTCCATATCCTCTCCAAATTTACCCATAACTTATTCATACCCTTCTGTTCGATTTCCAATCCTGGCGTTAAAATCACCCATGAGCAGAACACTGTCCTTGTCCTTTACTCTAACAACTACATCACTGAGTGCCTCATAAAAACTATCCATCTTATCTTGATCTGTCCCTTCACAAGGCGAATATACTGACACAATCCTAACTTTCTTGCTACACACTATCAAATCTATCCACATCAGTCGTTCGTTTACATACCTTATTGCAACTACGCTGGGTTCCATTTCTTTCCTGATGTAAAGCCCTACACCCCATTGTGCTGTTCCTGCTTTGACTCCTGACAGGTAGACCTTGTATTCTCCTACTTCCTCTTCTTTCTCACCCCTTACTCGAATATCACTAACAGCTAAAACGTCCAGCCCCATCTTACATGCAGCCTCTGCCAGCTGTACCTTCTTCCCAGAGTAGCCCCCATTGATATTAATAGCTCCCCATCTCATTACCATTTGTTTGCCAAGTCGTATCTTAGAAGTCCCTGGTTTGTCAGTTAGAGGTGGGACTCCGTCACCTCCAAAGGTCCGAGGCATTTTTCTCTGATTGTTGCCAGCATCATATTTAAAGTACCGGGGAAGCAGGTTGCTAGCCTTACTTGCCCTGAGTCCCATTGGGTATTACCTCTAACGGTTGAGGGACTAACCAGTGGATTTGGTAGTCTTTGCCGTATGAGCACAAAGGCGACCACGACTCAGAATATGTCCGAGATGCCCAGCCTTATTCCAAAGTAACTGGTATCCTGACTGTCGGGACCACTTACTTGCCCACTCATAAGTTGCCCATGGTTCGTGAACTAGGACATGACTACAGGAAACCACACCATTTAGCAACGAATAAAAAAAATAGGAGCGCTGGTAAACTACTACGAACAGCATAGTGAACTCATTATTGTAGCAAAGATAGACACAAGGCCCAGTCCTGCCACAGTAGTACAAGTTTATTTGCAAACTAGTTGTGTAGACAATTAAGAGATTGAAGAAATGTATGATGAGATAAAAGAAATTATTCAGATAGTGAATGGAGACGGAAATTTAATAGTCTTGGGGGACTGGAATTCGATAGTAGGAAAAGCAAGAGAAAGAAAAGTTATAGGTGAAAATGGAATGGGGGCAAGGAATGAAAGAGGAAGCTACCAGGTAGAGTTTTGCATAGAGCATAACTTAATCATAGCTAACACTTGGTTTAGGAATCATGGGAAAAGGTTGTATACATGGAAGAGGCCTGGAGACACTGGAAGGTTTCAGATAGATTATAATGGTAAGACAGAGATGTAGGAAGAAGGTTTTAAATTGGAAATTTAAGGAGAAGGGATCTGGATAAATTGAAAGAACAAGAGGTTGTAGAGAGTTTCAGAGAGAGATTTAGGGAACAATTGACAAGTACAGGGGAGAGAAGTACAGTAGAAGAAGAATGGGTAGCTTTGAGAGATGAAATAGTAAAGGCAGCGGGGGATCAAGTAGGTGAAAAGACGAGGTCTAGTAGAAATCCTTGGGTAATTCGACGTAATTGATGAAACGAGAAAATATAAAAATGCAATAAATGAAGTATGTAAAAAGGAATATAAATGTCTAAAAAATGAGAGCGACTGGAAGTGTAAAAAGGCTAAGCAGGGATGGCTAGAGGACTCCCTACATGAAAGTTAAAGAGACCTTTGGTGAAAAGAGAACCACCTGTATGACTATCAAGAACTCAGATGGAAAACTAGTTATAAGCAAAGAGAGGAAAGCAGAAAGGTGGAAGCCGTATATAGAGGGTCTATAGAACGGCGATGTACTTGAGGGTGATATTGTGGAAATGGAAGAGGACGTATATGAAGATTAAATTGGGAAATATGATACTGCATGAAGTATTTGGCAGAGCACTGAAAGACCTAAGTCGAAACAAGGCACCAGGTGTAGACAACATCCCATTAGAACTGCTGATAGCCCTGGGAGAGCCAGTCCTGACAAAACTTTACCATCTGGTGAGCAAGATGTATCAGAGAGGCGAAATACCCTCAGATTTCAAGAAGAATATAATAATTCCAGTTCCAAAGAAAGCAGGTGATGACAGAGGTGAAAATTACCGGACTATCATTTTAATTAGTCACGGTTGCAAAATACTACCACAAGTTATTTACAAGCGAATGGAAAAACTGGTAGAAGCTGACCTCAGGGAGGATCAGTTTCGAACACGTGAGGCAATACTGACCCTACAACTTATCTTAGGAGATAGATTAAGGAAAGGCAAACCTACGTTTCTAGCATTTATAGACTTAGAGAAGGCTTTTGACAATATTGGCTGGTATACTCTGTTTCATATTCTGAAGGTGGCAGTTGTGAAATACAGGAAGCAAAAGGCTATTTACAATTTGTACAGAAACCAGATGGCAGTTATAAGAGTCGAGGGGCATGAAAGGGAAGCAGTGTTTGGGCAGGGAGTGAGACAGGGTTGTAGCCTATCCCCGATGTTATTCAGTCTGTATATTGAACAAGCAGTAAACGAAACAAAAGAAAAATTTGTAGTAAGATTTAAAATCCATGGAGAAGAAATAAAAACTTGGTGGTTTGCCGATGACATTGTAATTGTGTCAGATACAGCAAAGGACCTGGAAGAGCTGTAAGTTGAATGGAATTGGCAGTGTCTTGAAAGGAAGATACGACATGAACATCAACAAAAGAAAAACAAGGATAATGGAATGTAGTCGAACTACATTCGGCGATGCTAAGGGAATTAGAAAAGGAAATTAGACACTTGAAGTAGTAGATGAGTTTTGCTATTTGTGGGGCAAAATAACTGATGAAGGTCAAACTAGAGAGGATACAAAATGTAGACTGGCAATGGCAAGGAAAGCGTTACTGAAGAAGAGAAATTTGTTAAAATCGAGTATAAATTTCAGTGTCAGAAACTCATATCTGAAAGTACTTGTGTGGAGTGTAGCCAAGTGTGGAAGTGAAACATGGAAAATAACTAGTTTAGACAAGAAGAGAATAGAAGCTTTCGAAATGTGGTGGCACAGAAGAATGCTGAAGATTAGATGGGTAGATCACGTAACTACTGAGGAGGTGCTGAATAGAATTGTGGAGAAGAGGAATTGGTGACACAACCTGACTAAAAGAAGGCATCAGTTGGTAGAACACGTTATGACGCATCAAGGGATCACCAATTTAGTACTGGAGGGAAGTGCGGAGGGTAGAAATTGGAGAGGGAGACCAAGAGATGAATACACTAAGCAGATTCAGAAGGATGTAGGTTGCAGTAGTTCCTTGGAGCTGCTTCAAACCAATCTCTAGACTGAAGACCATCGCAACAACAACAGTATCAGTACTGTGATGTTCGAGACAATCTACATCCATGTGATTAATCTGTAGTTCAGAATAGTGCGTGGCAGAGAGTTCATCTACCCACCTTCGAGCTATGTATTCCGTTCCACTTAGGAAAAGCGCGCGGGAAAAACGAACATTTCTGTTTTAGCATGCGAGCTGTGATTTATTTTGATGATTATCTCTATATATATATGGATGCCAACAAAATATAGGGTGTTAAGTAAATAGCTATGCCGTTCATAACTCGCCGTATTAAAGTCATGGAAGTTATAAGAGATGCTGGAAGTGATCTCCTTGAACTTGAAGACACAGTTGCACACTTTTCTGCATGTTTTTGAAGACCTTGTGTAGAACATTGGGCTAGATGTTCAGAATGTGACGTATCAGTGCTGCTTGGAGTTCTTGTATGGTGTGTGGATAGCCATCATAGGCCTTTCCCTTCAACACAACCCATAGAAAGTAATCCAGTGGAGCCAAGTCAGATGAATGCAGATTCCAGAGTCCTCGAGAGATGATGCAGTCACCGAAGGTGTCCTTTTAAAAGTTCCTGGCCTTGTGGGTGCCCCATCCTGTTGGAACCAGGCATTCTCAATTTCGTCCTCATTCAGTTCATCTAGGAAGGGCTCCAGAATACAGGTGCAATACCATTCTACATTTATGATGTCCTGAAAGAAGATCAGCCCAAAAATGCGTTTACGAGTCATGGCGCACCAAACGCCAACCGTTTGAACATGCAGTGGGAACACCTTAAATTTATGTGGATTCTCCATAGTCCACACACGATTATTCTGGCTATTCACGTAACTGGAGAGGTGAAACAATGCTTCATCTGTGAAAAAAATTGTCAAGAATCCCCTCACCATTGACCTGCAGGAAGGACAGAAACCAGTTGTATAAAGTTCACACAAGCCAGGCGATTAGTGTGTCTCAGTTCATGCATAACCAACATTTTGTACGGATACATGGACAGTGACTGTCGGAGACTATTTTCAGCAGAACCCATGGACAAGTGGGCTTGCTGTGCTACTCGTCTGACCGATTTCTTTGGACTTTTCAGCATCATGTCTTGCACCTCCCTCACCTTCTCTTCGTATATGGATGTGGATGGCCTCCCTAACTTTGGCATTATGAACGTTTCCAGTCTTTCGAAACTTGGTGATGAGATTCTGTACAGCATCGTAATTAGGCCTTTTCACTCATAAGAACTTTTCTCCAAATCTAGCTTCTACTGCTGAGGTAAACGTGTCTCCATTGCGGAACACATGCTCCACAAGAAGAACTCTTTGTTCAATCTTCAGCATGATGACCTTGATCACAATTATATCACACAAGACGTCGGGCTTCAATCAAACCCCACCTGCGAACAAATAAAAAACCTGGTCAAATATGATTCGAATACTTTAAACAATGGAAAATGTTGTGTTAATAATTGTCAATCGTATCAGTCGTTACTTAGTTACTTTCTGAACTTCCGGTATTTTCACACTCTGGGAGAAAGTTGGTGATTGAAATGTCATCAGAAGATCTCACTGAAACGAAAAAAACCTGTGCTGTAATGATCACCACCCCAGTTCGTGTATCATATCTTTCACACTGTCTCCCCTATTTCACGATAATATGAAACGAGCTAGTCTTCTTTGAACTTCTTGTTGTCCTCTGTCAATCCAATGTGACGCAGATCCCACACTACACAGTAATACTCCAGAAAAGGGCAGACAAGCTTAATGTAAACAGTCCATTTAGTAGACCTGTTGCACTCTCCAAGTGTTCTGCCAGTAAATCGCAGTCGTCGTTTTGCTTACCTCACAACATTATGTATATGATCGTTCCAGTTTAATTCGTCTGTAATTGTAATTTCTAGGTATTAAGCTGAACTTACAGCTTTTAGATTGATGTATCGTGAAATCGAAATTTAGCACACCGGTACCGTACTCATGTGGGTGATCTCACTTCTCCTTACTGGGGGACAATAGCCACTCTTTGCACCATACAGATATCTTTTTAATTGAATCAACTGTGGATTTTTGGTGAAACGTTGTAAATTAACTAAACAAACACTGTTTGTAGCCTTGTTTCACAATTTATTATTAATGTTACTGCACAACCTAGGTTTCCGGTTACAAGGGCATTTTCAAGTACATTACTGATTCCGAAAGATGATAATGCACAGATAAACATGATAACAAGGCAAAGATAACCATCTCAGCTTCTTAAGGTATCGATCCATAGCTTAACATACAATTACGTCAGTGATCAATATTTAACAAATTACATATGTTATTACACATTTACCAATTAACTACAATGACTGGACTAACGTTATGCATCAGTCAAGAGGTTTTTAAGTATGACTGACTGATACCCAAGGGTTTGTTTCTATCCTCGGTTTGTGATCTCATCTAAAACGTGAATAATTGATTGGGTTTGCTAGTTTAATAATAGGTGTGGGGATATACACATCTGTTTTTTTAATTTCCAAAACTTCTAATTGGTTGAGTTTGGCTCCCTTTTTTTCTGTGTGTAGGACTTGGGCTAAAAACAGTGTTTGTTTAGTTAATTTAGTTTATACAGATATCTTGTCTAAATCACTGTGCAATTCGTTTTGATCATGTGACGTCCTAACACGACGGTAGATGATGGCACCATCAGACTAACAATTTAAGAGGACTGCTCAAATTGTCTCCTAAATCGTCTGTCTAGATTAGGAACAGCAGAGGGGCTATAACACCTCCTTGGGGAACGCCAGATATTACTTCTGTTTCACTCGATAACTTTCCGCCAGTTACTACAATCTGACAGGAAATCATAATTCCAGCGCACAACCGAGACGATAATACATAGCCATGGAATTTTATTAGTATACGCGTCTGAGGACAGTGTCAAAAACCTTCAGGAAATCTAAAAATGTGAAATCAGTTTGAGATCCCACTCTCGATAGCACTCATTACTTCGTGAAACTGAAGCACTGGTTATGTTGTGTTGTATTGTGTTGTGTTTCACGAGAAAGATATTTTCTGAATCCGTGCTCACTGGGTGTTAACAGATGTTTTCCTCGAGGTAATTCATGATGTACATACACAGTTTGTTCCAAAATCCTGCTGCTAATCTGTGTTAGTGATATGGCTCTGTAAGTGAGCGGATTACTCATGTTTCATTTATTTGGTATTGGTGTGACTTGCACAACTTTCCAGCCTTTAGGTGTGGATCTTTCGAAGAGCGAACGGTTGTATATGATTGCTAAATACAGAGTTATTGTATCAGTATACTCTGAAGCGAACCTTACTGATATACAATCTGGCCCGGAGAGTTTCTTATTATTAAGTGATTTAAGCTGCTTGTCAACACAGAGGACATCTACTTCTAAGTTAGTCATGTTGGCGGTGGTTCTTGACTTCAATTCTGGAATGTTTGCATAGTTTTCTTTGCTGAAAAAATATCACAAAACCATGTTTGCTCACTCAGCTTCAGTGGAACTTCACCAGTAACATCATCATTGTTATCGGGTAGTGAAGATATTGATTGTGTCTTGCTGCTGTTGTACTTTACATACGACCAGAATATCTGCAGTTACTGCCAGATTTCGGAACAATTTCGTTGTATAAACTCTCAAAAGCATCCCACATCGAACTTCGCGTTAAATATCTAACTTTTGCAAAACTTTTTTTTTGCTAACTTGGGGTTTTATGTTCCAAATTTGGCATGGTCTTCTTCGTTGCTTCTGTAAAAGAAGCAACGAAGGAGAGCAACAGTGTTCTGAAATGTTTTGCGTACCATGCAGGATCAGTATTATCCCATATTAATTTATTTGGTCTATATCTCTCAACTGCCGACGGCCTTGGCGAAGCGGTAACACCGTTTCCCGTCAGATCACCAAAGTTAAGTGCCGTCGGGATTGACTAGCACTTGGATGGGTCACCGCCTGAGTCTGCCGAGCGCTGTTGGCAAGTGGGGTGTACTCAGCTCTTTTCAGGCCAGTTGCGGAGCTACTTGACAAAAGTAGCGACAGTTGACAACGGGCGATGGAGCAATGTGCTGACCACATGCTCATCCACATCCAGTGACGCCTGTGGGCTGAGGATGACACGGCGGCCGGTTGATACCGTTGAACCTTCAAGACCTGTTCGGATGGAGTTTAGTTTTTATGTCTCTCAATTGCCGTATTTATTTGAATCCTGGTCTAGGCTCACCTATTCAGACTGGAAGGAGCTGAGGCTGCCTCTTAGAAAGGCGTCAAGCGACATCCTATTCACTTTTTTAATATACATACTTTTCGTTTATTTTGGGCGGGTTTGGATCTTAGGATATTTAGACTCACTACAATAACTGTGTGGACGCTAACCCTAGTATCCGTCATGATGCTCCCTATTTGCTTGGGATTATTTGTTGCTAAGAGGTCAGCTACATTTTTGCAACAATTTACACTTAAAGTGGGCACCTGGACTAATAATTATTGTTCAAAATACTTCCCTAAGAAAGCTTTTGGTACGATTTTGGATCACGTTTTATGCCTATAACCAACTTGAAATACATATTTTCACCAACATACAGATGGTGGATTGAAGTCATCACCAACTGTAATATTCTGATTGGGGTATCTATTTTAAAGAAGCAGCTCGTCTTCGAGCTATTTGACAACTGACTCAGGTCGTCGATAAAATGAAAGCAATTATTAATTTCTTCTTGTTCTCAGATATAACCTACCCATACTAACTCACAGGTTCTATGTACTTAAATTTCACTACATGGTAAATTACTACTGACAGCAATAAACATTCCACCACGTACTGCACTTACTCTATCTTTATGAACACGCTTCACTCCTCCATAAAAATTTGGGCTGACTTTATTGGTGGTTTTAGCCGGCTTCCCATACCTATAACGACTTGAGGTTCAGTGCTTTGTATTAGCGATTGGAGCTTTCAATTGTTGTTGCTGTACTGGGAAAGAACCGCAGGTACATTACCAATTGTTGTTAGATCTACCTTCGTCCTGTTTTCACTGTGCACCCTTTTAGACTGATGCCCTTCCTGTAGCTTATGGAGACCCTCTAACCTAAGAAGTCGGCCAGTCCCCTCCACACAGCCCCTGCTACCCGTGCAGTCACATACTGTGTGTAGTGGACCCCTGACATGTTAAGCATATCCCAGGAATCCCACCACCCTATCGCGCAAGTCAAAGAATCTGCAGACTACACAGGTGCAGAACTGTCTTAGCCCCTGATACAGAGCTGAGTTGAGGGTTGAATCATAACCATGGGGTCAGTTCTGTCATGATGCTACAGATGGTGAGCTCCGCCTTCAAATAGCAAGACTGGTAGTCTTTACCATTTCAGCTAGCGTACCAAAACTGGAGAGACACTCTTCTCACCCAAAGCGACAGACAGCATTAGTATCGACATAATCCACCACCTTCAGTTCAGTGCAGCCTGTACTCTTCGTGGCATCCAGAAGCACCTGTTCCACATCTAGAATGACTCCTGGTATGCTTCCATTGTGCCCAATGGATTTCTTCCTCTCCTTGGCAGCCATATACCTAATGGGTCCCATTACACCCCTAATGTCGAGGCTCCCAGCTGCCAGTAATCCCCACCCTTAGTGAATGCCCAGACCTTGGCAGGTCGAGAGGCTTCCTCTGGAGCAGTGCTAGTGACAGCAACTAACTCATGATCTTCGTAAGCCACAGATAGCGCCCAAAACTTGTCCATTGGACGAACTGGGGCAGCCCTCCATTCAGTCTCTCGGAAGCACTTTTTCTGCTTGCCACACCTCAGAACCTCTGCCCATTAGACAACGAGTGGGAGTCCCATGGATCTCCATGTCCAGCCCCTGCAGTGATACGCATTGGCAATAGCGTCGAGATGTGTGATTGAAGCCAACACCGCCTGGAGCTGTGAGGGAATTGTCACAAACTCAGCTCACATCTGAACACAGCAATCACAGTTCTTATTCATATTAAAGAAGGTGGATATATACTCTAGACAGTCAATAAAAGAAAGACCTTTGCATGATAAATATACTCACATATACAAGATGCTGATGATTAAGCTAAAGAACATAGAGGAAATTTAGAATAAATAGCTTCCAATGAGATGCTGAACCGTGCAGTGAATGAAACGGTGTCCTTCGGTGCTCTGCTGTAGTAATGAAAGCTGCCACATGACACTCGTTCATTGACTATCTAGGCATAATATTGTAAAGTGATGTGAAATGAAACGAACATCTAACATAAATGTTGGTGGTCATGGAATATGGACAGGGAAAAAGAATAGTAGAAACAAAATTCAATGAAATGCTCTCTCAGACACAAAAATCGCAAATATAGTGATGTTTATCGCAACCAGAACTCTCTGCATGAGTTCACATTTCGCACTATATACATTGTACCCAGGAAAATTATGCCTCACAAAACATGCACTCTGTATCTCCACTTCCTTGTTTGAATGCATTCTGGCCACCTCGTCATTGGAAACTTACGGCTCCACTGTATCTGAAACACTGGAGTCAGTAGTTCGGTGCTCTTTCCCCCATTCAATCTCCTTTGAGGTTTTCTTTGTCCTGGCCGTTCCTGTTAGAGATTGATGCGATTCGACGTCTTCTTGTTTTGCATTATAGGCGATATGTCATAGGGACTCCCATTAACTGGGACAGCAGACCACCCTGGCAGAAATAAAATATTTTGTGTTTATTTATGAAGTGCAGCTTGTTTTGAACATTGTAGAATAGCAAATCACAGCTTCGTTTTAGTAGACAATTAATAAAGTCTACTAACCAGCTATAGTTCTACGCTGATCTAGCTACTCCTGATTTTCCTGCTCAACAGGACGTTGGGTAGGTCTATTCCAAAGTCTTTGATTGTTTTCAGCAATGAAGTCACGACCTGCAAACATTTCTGTTGGGAGGGAAAATGACCGTGACTCTGAACACACTGACCACAATTTCAGCTGTCTGAACTTTCATATAGGCTCGACCAAAGAGTTCTGTAACATCAGTTGGAAGTAGGGTTCTATCGTGTGTTCGAAGCCACTGCCGGATCTCTTTGCTATAGTATGTCTACAGCGGTCCAGTAAACATTTTATCCAATGGCTGGGTCTTACAGGTGCAGTGTGAATGGAGGATACCTAGATGAACATGATGAACCCTAGCCAATTCAGCTACCTGAGTGTTTTTCGTATGGCTGTAATGGCCATCTAAGATGGAAGCACATGAGATTCCAAACTCTGATAGGTTTTTAAAATAAAACGTTCAAAAAACTGCTTCAGCGGGTTGCTCTATATCCAACAAGAGGGATGACACGTGGAAATAGACCCACATGGTGCTCCTCTCATTACCTGCTAGTTCATGTTGTTTTCAGGAAGCTAATCATTGGAGGAACGAAGAAACCACCAACGCTGAAGCACAGAATGACGGTAATGAGTGAGCCTCTTTGTGTCACAGTGAGAGCTCATTTCTGACTTTCCCCATTGCGACTTACACTTTGAATGAGCAACAAACATCTTCTCGGTCAGTCCTTTCCTGCAATCCCAGTGCTACCAAGTGGACTGTTGATATCGTTCCTAATAGCCACTTGATAAGCCATATGGCTAATATCACTTTTTGTTTACGCACAGAAAAGAGACTCCACGCTTAGGACTGTGCTATCAGCGAATCATCAAGAGGCGCTAGATGCCTCCTGCCTAAGTGATAATTTCGTTGTAGCTGCATCAGGCTCAACCAGCAGAAATGTGTCGTCCAAGGGACTTCAGACATTGTGGCAGCCTTCAAATATCTCATCTTCTTTTCCCTCACTAATTTAACACCTTTTGCCATTTGCTCCGAATCCAGTTTCTTCCATTGCTGTTGGTCTGGCGGTACAAGTTTCTTGTGACTGGGTATTACTGAGCTATCGAAAAACATGGCGATTGTATTAGCAGACTATATTTAGCAGTAATTGTTTAAAATACATCAAACAGCTTTGAAAACCGTAATTATGATTTACACAGTTGTGTAAACATGGAAGGGGTTTTTTAATACTGGCAGCTTTCAAATCCCCTCAGGGACATGTCGCTCTATGCCGACTTTGTCTTTGGCTACCCCTGGGGCCAATCTTTGCAGCCTTCTGTGCTTCATGTCTATCCTCTTGCTATTCTTTTTCCCCTACCTTGGGGAACATATCTGGGATGTTGTTGGAGATGTGTTCTGCACATTCAGACACCGATATCAGAAAAGTCTCTCCACTGTTTTTGTTCCATTTTTTCCTTCCTTCCTTTCTTCCTTCACCTTCTCCTATCCATATTCCACTTTGGTGTTTGAGGTTCCTCTTTTTCTTCTTCCTCCCTGTGCCCTCCTGAAGGCCAGCCCATGTGTCTGACACGTAACAGGCGTCTCGGTAACATGTAATTCCCAGTCCCACATCGACAGGTATGATTCACATGTACCCTCTGGTACAGATGAGGCCCAGGGAGGGGTGATAGCCTTAGCTGCTACCTTCCCAAATTGCTGATTGGTCCCTCTGTCTGGTGTTCAGGAGGTGTGACCTGAGGTGTGAACCATCACATAAGGCAGGTGAGCCCCCCTGTGGAAGTACCACATTATCTGAGACACTGGCTATCATGGGGGATTTTATCTGAATAAGCCAATCACCATCTTTCCAGTCCATGTCTACCAAACATTACTGGAATGAATCTCCCAATACAAAGACCCTCCCAGGTGCATCACGATTCCTTGTGGTTCCATGTACAGAAGATGGTTAGTCCTTTGGAATGGTAAAACCCTTTCTTATTCAGAAAAGTGTTGCTGCAGTTGCCAGCCCTGTTAAATCCAGCTTCTCCATGGCTATCCTGTTCATGTCGAGGCCCACTGAAATTTAAATTCTTCCCATGGTGTTAGTTATTTACACTAGGCTGCTCGATGGTCTGGCCAAGGTATAAATCCAAAAATACCTCTCTGATCAGGGTGTCACAGCCGTCCATCAGGTGATGAAAAAGGTGGATGCATCCTTAATGCCCACACACACCCTTTTATTACATCTCAATAGAGTGGTGCTTCCATCCAAAATCAAAGCAGTCTATGAAGTTATCACAGTCAGACTGTACATTCTAAACCTGATGCGCTGATACTAGTACTATCAATTCAACCACACTTAAATGTCTTGTCGACACCCAGCCAAATGTGTAACCTGCGGTAGGGATGGTTATGAGGGCAGTTGACTGCATCCTTCTCCCTGCTATATCTACTGCAATGGTGACCATGCTGCCTACTCCCGAGATTGTTCCATGTGTCTTGATGAGTGGGCTGTCCAGGAGATGTGGGCGAAGGAAAAAGTGCCTTACCCAGTCACTCGCAAATTACTGGCCAGTCACAAAACCCGAGTTCTGCCATCTGACACTTATAATTCTGTTCTTGCTCTATAAAGGATGTGGCCATGCAGACATGCTACCTCAAATTTAGCACTGCGGTTATGAAATCGCCCAGTGTCATGACAGCATTGCTGTCTCGTCGTCCAGATGCCCAACCAGCCAGCAAACATTTGCCTCCTGGGGCGATGTCACCTGCTACACACCTGGCAGGACAGAAAGGACAGAAGGAATACTTCTGCAAAGACTTCCTATGTCCTCCATCCAACAAACATCTTAGTCTTCCTCTGCCAACCGGAAAGGCTCCAAGAAGTCAAACAAAGGCTGCTCTTAGAATCAGAGCATCCGCTTGTTCTCTGTCTCCAGGAAACAAATTTATGTCCTACCGATCGAATTGAGCTCTTTCATTTCTTCCTGATCCCTTTTATCTCCCCCCACCTCCCACCCCAGGGTCGCCATTCCATCTCCTGGCGGAGTCATGCTGCCCATCCACCTGACTAACGGCCTTCAAGTTGTTGCAGATCGCCTTTTCCTTCCTCACTTGACCTTTGCCCTTGTAACATTGAATTACGGAAGAAAGTAAATGGTACAAAGGGAAAACTTTGTCCAGCTTATTGGGCAGCTACATCACCCCTTTCTCATGCTGGGTGACTTTAATGTGCACTATTCCCTTTGGGGTTCTTCCAGAACCTGTCCTTGACACGCCCTCTTGGTTGGCCTTCTCAGTCAACGTAACCTCTTTTGCCTTAATGTAGTAGCAGCCATACCCCTTTCAGACTCCACGCACAATTATTCTCATTTGTACTTATCCTTCTGCACCTCCCAGCTTGCTCATCATCTCAAGTGGTCCCTTCTCTTTGACACATACTCGATCAATCATTCCCCGTGTTTACTGACTCCTATCCCACCTGCGTGCCCGCCCAACTAGCAGCTTACTAAGGCTGACTGGAGGCTTTATTCCCTCCTGGCTACCTTCGAACAACAACATTTCCGCCGTTGTGATAACCAAGTAGAATATTTTACAAACGTTATCCTTACTGCCACAGAATGTTCCTCGCATTGGCTCTTTAGCACGCCATGTCCTGGTCTCTTGGTTGGAGGACTGAGGTGTGCCACTACGCAATTCGCACTTGGAGACGTGGTCTCCACGTTTTTAACCATCATCCTACGATGGCAAACTACATTCATTATAAACATATATGCGCACAGTGTCGTCGCATTCTTCAGGATACCAAAAAAGCTAGCTGGATTACATTCACTAGTTCTTTTCATAGTTCCACTCTCTTTTCCGACATGTGGGCCAACCTCTGACGGATCTCTGGGACCGAGATCCATTACCAAGTTTCTGGGCTGACAGTAGCAGACGATATCATAGTGGACCCTACTTCTATCTCCAAAACACTGGGCCGCCATTTTGCGGAGATTTCGAGCTCCTCCCGCTATCATCATGCCTTCCTACATTGGAAACGAGTGGAGGCGGCTCGGGCGATATCCTTCTCTTCACAGAATTGTAAGTGCTACAATGCCGCTTTTACTATGAGAGAGCTACATCATGCTCTCACTTCATCCCGATCCTCTGCATCAGGGCCAGATGATGTTCACATTCACATGCTGCAGCGCCGTTCTCTTACAGGCAAGCAGTTGCTGCTTAATGTGGACAACCGCACCTGGGCACAGGGCATATTTACCAGACACTGACGTGAAGCCACTGTCATACCCATGTGTAAGCCCAATAAGGACGAGCACCTTCCTTCTACCTACTACGCCATTTCTCTTACCAGCTGTATTTGCAAAGTGCTGGAACGTTTGATTCATACCCAGTTGATAATGTAGCTTGAGTCTCGCAATTTACTAACCAGTGCAAATTGTAGATTTTGAGCGCGGCGTTCAGTAGTTGACCATCTCGTCACTTAGTCCACCCATATAATGAATGACTTTCTACGGTAATACAAGACTGTGGCCACGTTTTTCGATTCGAAGAAAGCCTACGACACCTGCTGGAGCACTGGTATCCTCAGTACACTCCACACATGGAGCTTCTGTGGCCACCTGTCCCGTTGGTTCAGGCATTTTTAAAAGATCGACTTTTCGAGGTACGTGCGGGTTCTCCCTTCTCAGACATTTCTATCCAGGTAAATGGTGAGCTTCAGGGTTCTTCCTGAACGTCATCCTCTTTGTTATCGCCATTAACCCTATAACGGCTTGTCTCCTGCCGGGCATCTCTAGCTCCCTTTACGTTGGTGGTTTCACCATTTATTGCAGTTCCCCACGGACTTGTCTCATTGAGCGGCGTCTTCAGCCATGTCTTGATCGTCTTTACTCATAGAAGATCGAAAATGGCTTTCCTTCTTTCACTGATAAAACCGTTTGTATGAATTTCTGGTGGCGCCATTGGTTTCTCCCACCATCTTTACATCTTGGTCCTGTTGCTCTTCCATTCGTTGAAACTACGAAATTCCTGGGGCTCATGCTCTCGATGGGAAGCACTGTTGGTCCGCCTACGTGTCTTGCCTGGCAGCCCACTGTACGCAGTCCCTCTATGTCCTACGTGTCCTCAGTGATGCTTCCTGGGGAGCAGATCGAACCACCCTCCTCCATTTTTACTGGTCCCTTGTCCGTTCGAAACTAGACTATGGGAGTTTCGTTTATGCATCTGCATGTCCATCCCTCTAACGCTGTCTCAATACTATCTACCATTGTGGCATTCATTTTGTCACTGGCGCCTTTTACAGTAGCCCTGTTAAGAGTCTGTATGCAGAAGCAGCCCAACTACTGTAGTGCTACCGCCATGACTTCCTCCTTGGCAGATATGCATGCCATTTGTCTGCCACGCGTGGCTACCCCTCCTATGCCTCATTCTTTGATGACTCCTTTGATCGCCAGAAAAGGGTATGTCCCCCTTCTGTTACCTCCTGGAGTTCACATTCGGCCCTTGGTGCGGCAGCTTAACTTCACGCTACCTGCAAGTTTCCTGGTGGGTGTAAACCCTTCACCACCTTGGCTTCATGCAGCGACCCCTGTTCACCTTGGCCTTCACTCGCTTTCTAAAGACACTACACCAGCCTTGCTCTATCGCCTTTAGGCTCATAACCTTCACACAGAAGTTTGTGATAGTATGTGTGCACTGATGGCTCTCAGGCTGACCATGGTGTCAGGTGTGACTTCGTCACTGGCACCGAAGGTTTCAGTATTGGCTACTGTAACACTGCTCAGTATTTACAGCAGAGCTCTTTGCCCTGTATGAGGCCACCCAGTACTTCCAGCGACACAGGCTTTCCAATTACGCCATCTGCTCCGACTCTCTCAGCACCCTTCAAAGCCTCTGTGCACTGTACACCACCCATCCGTTAGTGTAATGTGTCCAGGAAAGCTGTCACTTGCTCACTCTTGCTGGAGCCACTGTGATGTTTATGTGGGTTCTTGGTTACGTTGGAGTGACAGGAAACGAGGTCGCTGACGCTGCTGCTAAGGCTGTAGTCCTCGTACCTCAGCCTGCTATTTATCACACTCCCTCAGATGATCTCTGTGTTGCCGTATGTCAGCAGGTCGTGTCACTTTGGCATCACCACTGGTCCTCCCTTCATGAGTACAAGCTCCGGACTATTATGCCTCTTCCAGTGGCTTGGACGACATCCTCTCGGTCCTCTTGCTGCAGGGAGATCATTTTAACTAGGTTGCGTATTGGGCTCTGTCTCTTTAGCCATTTTCATTTGTTCAGTTGTGCTCCCCCACCGCTTTGTGCACATTGCGCCATAGTTTTAACTGTCCACCATTTCCTGACGGAATGCTTTTTTTTTTTAATTGCTTACGTTCCTGTTTGTGTTTTTCATCTGAATCATAGGCCATTTTAGCGGACGACATGCGGGCTGCGACCGCGTTTTGATTTTTATCCGTCGTAGCAATATGGCAATGGAGATTTAATTTTTAGTTCCGGACGTCCGTTTCTCTATACTAGTGTATTTTATAGACCTTTATGCATGTCCCTGTGTTTATCTGTCTTCTATTACTTTGATTGGGATTGACGTGTAGTCGTTTTTACATCCTCTCTGTGTTCATGTTCTATAGTTTTGATATGGGCGTGTATGACCCTAGGTGTTTCTGGACACTAAAACAAAACAATCCAATCCACTACCAAATTCACTGCTAACCAAAAATACACTGGTCGAAATTGAAGCCTAAGGAGCAACAACATTGTCGGTTTGCTAGACCTGCTGTTCTTGCCCTGTGGCATCTTGATGTTTCCTACCTACACCAGGTTTTCCAAATTGCAAGGGTGGGAACTGTCCCTGCAACATACCCCATGTTCCCATAACCCCTTTGGCCTCACTGTTAGTCACTGCCCTTCACCCACCCACTCCTTCCCTGTTGCCACTCCAGCACTACACAGCCTTCTGTACTATCAACTCACCTACCACATTGCCCATCGCCTGACTGCACTTAGCTGCCACCATACTATCTCCCGACCATGCTCCTGTATGCTCCCATAAGCAGCACTTCACTGTCCCCCACCCTTACTCTACTATCTCTCCCCCTCCATGAAACAGCCTCCTCCTTCCCATCACCAACCAGAAAGCTTCTCCCATTGTGCACAATGCTAGCAGTATGTCCTTGGCAGCCTGAGAGAGTGATTGTGTGTGTTGGTTGTGTTTTTAGGTGATGCCTTCAAAGGTGAAGAAATTGTGGGTCATGGGACGACCAGGAAGGAGGTTCTAGATCTGGAATCCATCGTGCATTGCCTACTTAACAAGAAGTCCTTTTGGCCAAAAGATTGCTTGCTCAACAGTCTTTTTGATGTGCTGGTCTGCAACTCAGCAATTCAGCTATATGGCGAGTAGTGATCTATCTTTTCATAACGCTGCCATTATTCCATGCTGGATTTTCAGTTGTTTCATTACATGCCAATAATTCTCATACGAATATTCTCATAACCAAGAGAGAGAAACAAAAGTAAGATGATGACAGCTGTGACATAGGGAGCCATTCAGTTCATTTCCAGTGCTTTTCATTTATGGTGTTTTGTTTGAATTTTACACGTACCGTTCCACTAGTCTCATTTCAGGCTTCTGTCAATTAGGCAGTTTTTACGCTGGGTCTTTGAAATGTAAATTGCACTGCTGGATTCCTAGGCCACTGAAGAAACACAGCAATTGTGGAAATGTGTTCCTTTTAGCTGCAAGGGTGGGTGGGACCTCGCAATGTAGTAGAATATGTGTGGCAACTTTGTGGCAGTTATTTCTCTTGAGTTTCCAACAGACTGATACTATCAGCAGACTAATTAGGTTTGGTTTACTAAATTAAGGAAAAAACTGAGATCAGTAAACATAGTTTCCCTTTTGTGCTGCTTGACTTTGCCATGAGCAGATAGTTCAGCACAGTAGCTCTAGTGAAAGGCAGCAGTTTCAGCATAAACTTACACATCCTACAGTGTCAGCTGTTTCTGTAGCTGGCCATTATGACATTTTATTTAAGTGATTACAAAATCAAGTTAAATTTACACATTAGGTAGCTACGGCAGTTGGGTAATTGTGATTTGGTCAAACAAGGAAACGAATGTATTGAACAGGCTATAGTCCACTCCAAGGATTCTGGGAGTCAGAATTCTCATCCATTGTTGCATAACTGTGTTAGGAAAACATCATTACTAGAGAAATTGTGGTGTTTGGTAGTCTGGTGTGTTGATGGTAGATTTGTATACATAGTGTGTGGGTTCAGCTCCCTCTTAAGACAATGGTTTTTAATATTCACAAACAGACAATGTTCAGCTCTTGTACCACAAAGTGACTAACATAAAACTGCACTGTGGTTCCAAATTTACATCAAACATGAAGCCCTTTCGCTACTGGCCAGAGATTACTTTGTGACACTTTTGCTTGTATTGTGGTCCAATGTGGAGACTTCGTCACAGGTAACGTTACTTACACTTGTAACTTCATTTTTGTTAATGAACCTAGTGCCATGTAATGTCACAGAACGCTTATACCATCTTTTGAGCTTGAGATGTTGAGAGTGTTGCATCTGGACTGGGATTTGAACTTTGATCTTACCTGTTGCAAGATCTTATTCCACAGTGGCAAAACAGTTCCACAAATTCGTTGCCTGCTCAAGAATCCAAACACCTCAATATCTTCGCATGATGTGCATGTCTGCATTAGAACCCTGGACCAGCACAAAAATTTTCATTGTGTCTTTTCAAGCTCTAACATGACCACATGGATGTGCTCATGGAAAATTATTTTGATTTTAAATGTACAAAACCTGTTCAAAAAATTCTGGAACATTTGTAATTTTGCACCAATGGTGTATTGGAGCAAAATGTGGGTCACAGCCCTGCATACACCCCTCTTTAATGTGTAACTGCCAGAAGTTTCATGGTTGTGCATTAGTTAGTTATTGTTCAGTGCTATATTGAGTAGAACATGTTGTCACACAGTCTGCGAATTTCGAGATAGTGGAGTTAGAGCAGTAATGCACCTGCATTAAATTTTGCATGAAACTTGAGAAAACCTTTACACAGACACACCACATGATGCAGAAAGCCTAGGTGATGAGAGCTTATGCCGTACTTGGTGTTATGAATGGTTCACACAGTTCAAAAATGGCCAGACGAATGTTAAATATGACCCTTGCTCAGGATGCACTTTGACATCTACAAGTGACGCTCATGTCAAAAACATCAACAGAATTTTTTATGCCAATCAGACTGACTCACTGAAAGGTTTAAAAAGAATGTGACATTTCCGTTGGATCAAGTCATGAAATTATAACACAGCATCTTAGAATGCATCATGTTGCCACAAAGTTTGTCCCACAGCTGATGATTCAAGACGAGAAAGACCTTCACCATGCAATCTGTGAAGAGCTTTTATGTCACACAACTGAAGAAGAGATGTTCGTTAAGAGTGTCATAACTTTTGATGCAGTTATGATGTTGAAATCATGGTTCAGTCTTCAGAAAGGACCAGGAAAGATTCTCCAAGCCCAAAAAAAGCTCATCAGGTCAGGTCAAACATTAAAGCCATGCTGATAGTTTTCTTTGATTTTGAAGGATTAGTTCATAAGGAATTTGTGTCACAGGGACAAACTGTTAATCAATGGTACTATCAGAATATATTGCGATGCTTGGGAGAAAATGTGAGAGTGGCTTGAAATGTAGATAGAGAATTCATGGATCATGCATCACAGAAATGCACCTGCATATTCATCCCAGTTGGTGTGTGACTACTGCACAGAAACAAAATCACTGTGCTGCCTCATCCTCCAAATTCTCCAGACCTGGACCCTGTAGACCTTTTTTTTTATTTCCAATGTTGAAAATCCCATTGAAAGAATGAAAATTTGCAACAATAGGTGAGATGCAAGAAAATTCCCAGACAGCACTTCATGCGATCCAGGAATAGTCATACCAAGTATGTTTCCGGAAGTGGAAACAGCATTGGTAGCTGTGTATTGATTTTGGAGGAGAGTATTTCGAAGGAGACCTTACACAATAAGTAAAAGGTAAGTGCAGAAAAATTTTGTAGTAATAGTTTTGGAATTTTTTGAGCAGACCTCACGTATTCATTCTTTGCCTTTTGAACCACACGTGAACTCATGTGCCATCATGAATAGAGTGAAATTACTAGTGATCTCTTTTTGATGGCAGGCACTTGAAACTCTTAAATGCTGTTTTCCAACTGGTCAGTTGATTAACCAGTTTATGCAAACAATTTTTAATAGGTAGTTGGAAATCCTGTTAGGGAGCAACAGTACTCCAAACAATCACTGAACTTTGGGAATAAGAGATTTTGAAGAGTATATGGACACTCACTTTTTGGAAAGGATTACAGGATGATCTATATGGCTGAGTTAAGGGCATGAGTTGTCTGAAATTAACAAGGGTGGTAAAATTTTAGAAATGTTGCATATCATAATAAACTGGAGATAAGGAGTGCAGCAATTATAATTTTCCCTGATATTTGCAGTGTCATGGTATTTTAGGAATAAATAGACTTGTGTCTTATCTATAAAATTTGGTTTGTTGAACATAAAACAATTTGAAATGATGCTCCTAAGACAGGTCCTGATTTCAGCTGGTAAGAGCTGATGGTACAGTTCTAGTTTGATGCAGTCCCTGTGTAGCCATGAACCCAAACAAGACACTGTCAAAGCTGGTGGTGCCTCCACAATGGTGTAGCTGTCTTTACATGGAACTGACTAGGTCCTCTGGCCCAACTGAACTGATTATTGACTGGAGATGCTTCTCTTCAGATACTTGGAGACCATTTGCAACCATTCATTGACTTGACTTTCCCAAACATGTCACTCAGCCACAGTTGTTCGCAAATGGTTTGAAGAACATTCTGGACAATTCAAGCAAATTATATGGCCACCCAGATAGCCTGACATAAATTCATCAAATGTTTATGGGACATAATTGAGAAGTCAGTGTGTGCATAAAATCCTGCACCAGCAACTCTTTCACAATTATGGATGCCTATAGAGGCTGCATGTTTCAATACTTCTGAAGGGGATTTCTAATGACTTGGGTCCATGGCATATTGACTAAATGCATTATGCCATGCCAAAGGAGGTCTGACATGATATTAAGAGATATCTCACAACTTGTCACCTCAGTGTGTATATATGCAGACTTAAGTGACAAATGAATTTCTGTAAGACAGTTTTTTACACTTAAACTCCATGACTTCTTACCTGTTCACAAAGTTCGTTTTCATGTCCAGTAACATTATAATGCACCACAGTAAGTTTATTTGAGTAAGTTTCTCTTGTATGTGATGGTCCATTTATCTGAACAAGGCTTCTCCCTTTGAGAAGGTAACAGGCTATTTCCAAACTTTAGCTCTCTTTGCTCTCCCCTTTCTTGGGACCTCTGCCCACTTCCTACAATCTCTTTTTTGTCTTCAAATGCTCTAATTGAGTTTCTTTTTTCCATCAGACAGGTTAAAGGGCCAAATCTTTGCCTCTTGTCTCATGATCTTCATGTCTTTTTGAAACACAACTTACATAGCCCTGGGAGTGTGTCACAAAGTCCCTTCTCCTGCTCCACTACAGTAGTCCAACTGAAACTCCAAAACATAGTCACCATACACACACCTCTCCACCTCTGTCACATAATATTACAAATAATTACACAGGTCATCTGTGTTTCTACACAATGGGCCTGTTACAGTTGTGAATATGCGTAAAGAAAGTAGACCTATTAATCAAGACTTCAAACAGCCAATAACAATGAAAAAAATACAAAGTGAGAAAAATACAAAGTGAGGTGATATGTAGCACTTTAAATGAAACAGAAGGAAAAGAAATAGAAGGAGGCAAACTTTATCACATGTTCATTGTGAACTTTTTACTTTTTGTATAACTTGGCAAAATTAAATTTTCATAATATGAACTGGAAATGGCACTAATACAAGTTTTTACTACATTATATTATTAATATGTTTTTGACCATTACTTTTGTCCATATCATTTTATAGCAGCACCAAATGAATGTCGTATCTGTAACAAAGTATACATTCCATAGATTCTGTGACTTACCAAACGAAAAAGTGCTGATAGATAGACACAATAAAAAACATACAAACACACACACAAATTTCAAGCTTACGCAACCCACGGTTGCTGATTCAAACTGCATGGTTGGCCATGGGGCATGACGGGAATTAGTATGCACATTCACGATTCGGTTTAGCGATGAAGCCCATTTTCATTTCGACGGGTTCGTCAATAAGCAAAATTCATGTATTTGGTGGACTGAGAATCCACGTTTCATGATCAGAAAGTCTCTTCACCCTCAATGTGTGACTGTGTGCTGTGCAATGTCCAGTCACAGAATAATTGGTGCGATATTCCTCAATGGCACGGTGACTACCGAACGGTATGTGAAAGTTTTGCAAGAGGATTCTATCCCCATTATCCAAAGTGACCTGAATTTTGATAAGACAGAGCTTGACCCCATCAAAGCAGGAGAGTGTTTGACGTCCTGGAGGAGAACTTTGGGTACTGCATTCTGGCTCGGGCACATAGAGGCCACTGGCACGGGCCTCGATTGGCCGCCATATTCTACAGGTCTGAACACATGCTACTCCTTTTTGTGGGGCTATATTAAAGATAAGGTGTACACAAATAACCCTGAAACCACTGCTGAGCTGAAAACTGCCATTCAGGAGCTCATCAACAGCATCGATGTTCCGACACTTCAACAGGTCATGCAGAAGTTTGCTATTTGTCTGTGCCACATCATCACCAATGATGGTAGGCATATCAGTCATTTCAGAACCTAAATCTGAATAACTGTTGTGACATTTACATGTTGAACAAAGTGTGTGCATGCCCTAGTTTGTAACTAATTTATGTTTCTTTTCCATATAGTTTAATAATTGTTACCCTTTATAAATTACTATATGTAATGTCAGAAGAGGGAAACTACTGTGACTCAACTTTAAAGAAATGTTAACAGTAGGAGACAGGTAGCTGATACTTCCAAAATCTCTTGTCTTAGAGAATTTATTTTCAATAAACAAAAAATTACTCTAACTCTCGATAAAAGTGGGAAAACAGCAATGAAACATGAGACAAATTCTTCTTATCAAGCTATTAAAATGATTAGATAGGGGAGAATATAATTTATGATGAGAAATGTGCAGAAAGGTAATATTAAAAATGAAGTTTTGGAAAATCAACTGCACAAACATAAATGAAAGGATCCATAGGTTCATTAAATTTAATTATGAGGGCAAAGGTCATAATTAAGATAAGATGTATGACAGGTTTCATAATTCCGCATAAAAATTAATAACATAAAAATATTTGTCAATCACATCATCAGCAGTTCTCATTTAACCATTTTTTGATGTGTAACAGTATACGAATGACATGGTAAGAGCAATCTTTCATTATAAGAGAATAATAATAATATTTGGGGCAGTACTAATCATTTGTCGTATTGTAGTCATAAATGAGTTTAGATGTCACTACTAGTTTTAGGTAGTTACAATATCGACAACTGGTGCATGAGGAAGTGAAACTTAATATATCAACTGGGACCGTGAGAAGCTGGATATGCTGATTTTAGGCTAAGGTAGAAAGACTACATGGCGAGAAACAGAAAATCTGTGACAGAAAGATTGATCTCTGCATGTCTTGTTTGTGGACTACATAAGCAGCACAACTGATGCTGGGTTAAGTCCAATGACAGCTGTGTTACTCTGCCTACTGGATGGAATTTAAGTTTCTTGTGACACTTTGCTGCACAGGGCAGATCCAGGACTGTTCAACTTAGAATAAAAAACTGCTATAGAATCCCGTAAGGCAATAACACACAGACTACCTACCTATTTATATGGTCTCAGTTATTTTCCAGAGCTTTTTAATACTTTTTCACTAAGTTCCCCGACAGAAAATATTCCAGCTTGTAGCTTCAGGCGCCTGGACTGCAAGTTAGACAAGACCACTACACAACTGCAATTTAGCGTCAATCAGCTCTAATACCCAACTGTTCGCAGCATTCTATGTGTTAACAGTAGAACATACAAATATGTATTTATCTTACAGCTTATTACATATCTCCCAATTTATCCCTGTAAAATTTGCATTTCTTCACAGATGCAGAAATGTAAGATGGTAATTAAGAGTGGGTACAAAAAAAAAAAAAAAAAAAAAAAAAAAAAAAAAAAAAAAAAAAAAAAAAAAAAAAAAAAAGCTTTCCCTTCAATGAGTGGTCTTCTTTACTCCTAAATTATTTCTATTAAGCCAGAATCAGAAATATCAGAAGATGTATGATACACTTTCCCAGAAACTTATAATTCCTTCAAGGTAAGATGTATAGCCTTAGAAATACCTACCATTGTCATCTGACATTTGGCTGAGTTTGCATAATGATCCACTGACAACTCTAACCAGTTTTGGCCTGATACTTGATTTTATCTCTCTAATTTTGTATATCCTCCCACTTCCAATGCATTTAAGTAGCACAAAATATAAAAGAAAAAATTATATATGTTCACATATGTTGCAGACAAATTATATGCAGTAAAAGAATATGCTGAAAGAAATGTTAGGCATGAAATTCTTCAGAAACATAGCAGTTACACAACTAAAAACTCTTAAGAGACCAAAATATGTTGTGGTTGACATCACATAAAATGTAGATGCTTGCTTAACCCTTACATATGTATGAACTGTAAAGTGATCATTAAATAAAAGTTGATTGTTTTATATTTTTATGTTGCCTTGTTTGAAAATGGTGCAGAGGTAAGATTAAAGGGGAGATGCTGAGAAATCAGCAGGTGTCTCCAGCCAAGAAGCCTCCTGAGCAGCAGATAAGATTACACAGAGCTGCAGCTGGCCACAGAGAAGAGACGACAGCCAATGATTACGGTATGATAATTGTTACGAGTGGCTGTAAGGCTGTTTGTTGATCATTTTAATGGTCCACATAAAATTTTCGCTGTGGTTCTAATAGACAGTGCTATTTTGGCCACAGTATACAAAGCTTGTCTGCCTCAGGTGTCTCAATACTAGCAGTTAGGCAGGCTCGAATGTATGAGGTTGGGCAGGTCGACGTGACAGACTGATTAGACTGTAACTCAATTACTCCTAGAGACTTGTGCTGACATCTTAAGGAATTAGCAAAATTCAATCACTGACAGTGGTACTGTGGTTCAGTCAAACTTTCAAGAGGTGAATGGAGTTTGAGATCTTTGTCAATACAACATAGTATTCAGTGGGCTGAAATGAGTTGTCAAATCCTGGAGGGATTATACTTTGATTGCTGTACATTAAAATCTGTTGTTTGTGGTTATTTGATTTCATGACTATTTGGAATCTCATTGGCCCCAATTTTTTTCCAGTCTAGTGTACTAGTTGACCTGTTCAGAACACTCTTCCAAGGAAGAGTAGCTTCTTGTCATATATGGGATCAGCTGGTGAATGGTATTGAGCTCGTGAAGCAGATTCAAGCCCATTGTATTATATTAGAAGACACTTGTTAATTGATTACAGAATTTGGAGTTTGTAATACACTGCTGTCACCCAGAAAGTTGTTCAAAAATCTTTTCAATTTGAGAAGAGTTCATTGTATCTGAAGGGTCCATTATTTTGAAATGTGTTCCATATCATTAACTTTTAAATAAAACAAATGAGTGATCACAAAAAGCTGTAACACACTGAGGGGAAGAGCAGTTGTTAGCCACTGTCACCTGAGGAGGAATAGCTTTGTTTGCATATTTTAATGTTCAGGTTGTTGTTGTTGTGATCTTCAGTCCTGAGACTGGTTTGATGCAGCTCTCCATGATACTCTAGACTGTGCAAGCTGTTTCATCTCCCAGTACGTACTGCAGCCTACATCCTTTTGAATCTGCTTAGTGTATTCACCTCTTGATCTCCCTCTATGACTTTTACCCTCCACAGTGCCCTCCAATACTAAATTGGTGATCCCTTGATGTCTCAGAACATGTCCTACCAACCGATCCCTTCTTCTAGTTAAGTTGTGCCACAAATTCCTCTTCTCCCCAATTCTATTCAATAGCTCCTCATTATTTATGTGATCTACCCATCTAATCTTCAGCATTCTTCTGTAGCACCACATTTCGAAAGCTTCTATTCTCTTCTTGTCTGAACTATGTATCGTCCATGTTTCACTTCCATACATGGCTACACTCCATACAAATACTCTCAGAAATGACTTCCTGACACTTAAATCTATACTCAATGTTAACAAATTTTTCTTCTTCAGAAACACTTTCCTTGCCATTGCCAGGTTCAGGTAAAGGTCAGAATTATTGGCTAGTTTGGAGTTACACTGGCACTTGCTCACAGCAACTGTGGTGTGTAAAGAAGAAAATACTTCATGAATAAAATCTCACTGTGTTACAGCCAAAATTAAGCTCCTGACTTCATTTCATAAGATTATTTAATCCCAATGGTTTATGATTAGTATGAAAGGAAAGATCATAATAACATTGAAGGAAAAGTAGTACATGGCAAATAAAGAAATGAAGATTACTGTTATAGTATTATGTGATCATTTTAAGGATAAAAGGACACCAGTAATCTCAACAGATAGTTGCTTTAGTGTACATAATTTTACAGTTAGAATTTAACATAGCCACTGAGTTTGCTTACACTGATAGAGTTGTGTTTCTGAAGGTACTTAAAGAAAGAACAACACTTAATGACGCAAAACATTCCCTATAAAAGAAATATTCATAAAATACAAGTAAGCAAAAGAAAGAAGGGAATATAAAACAAGAATATACTTTCAATTATTAATACCACTAGACACAGCACAGCCGAAAACAAGAATAAGCAATAACATTGCACACCATTCGGGTTCGGTCATGACATCCCTTGCTTGCTACTTCAGATATTCAATACTCAGTTTCATCATTATTTTATTGGTTGTATATCAGAAACTGTGTGTTATGACACCAGGCCACTTCAAGACAATGGTGCATTGGATATTACCATAAACATCACTCGTGGTAAATTTTGTTATAATTGTCAGATAATGACAACACTGGCAAAAAGTTGTTGGAGACCCTAAGATAAACAGTACTGCAGATAGTTTTATATGATGGGCATGGTGCTGTGGTTTGAGACATGCAGTTATGGTGCCAGAAGAAACAGGTTTGCACACTGCAACATGCTAATATTTTTTTCCATGTCTAGAATGTAGAACTACTTAAACCTAACTAACCTAAGGACATCAAACACATCCGTGCCCAAGGCAGGATTCGAACCTGCGACTGTAGAGGTCGCACAGTTCCAGACTCAAGCAACTAGAATCGCTTGGCCACACCGGCCGTCCCTGTTTTGCATTTGTAACTTATTCTGGTTATATCTTACCCACATAATACAAGCACATTCTGTGACTTACATATAAGAATGAGCTCTCTCAGGAATGAATTTCATCTATTTTGTGACTACCATCTGATTAAAAATTGAAACATGAAACACCCCCAAGAGAGACAAAAAACAAAAATATTTGTATTGTAACTCATTAAGAATACTCTGCTGTATATCCCAAATACATTGCAATTCCCAAAGGTGTGGACAGGCAGGAAACTAAGATAACAGGTTTAATTGCTGGGAGTGAAATGAGCAGAAATGAAATTTATATTCTTGCTTGTCACAAATATTTAGCTGCAGTTCAATGTTTAACAACACTTTCATAAATTTAGCAGTCAAGACAAACATCACACCACACAGTGAGTTACAATGAACTTTATGTAAGGTGGAGAATGGACACTGACACTACGGTGTTCAACTGTGAATTGTACCATAATTTCCATATTTCACATTTTACATCTCATTGACTTATCATTTAATGACAAAATATATGCTTGAATGAAGCAAGCAACTCTGTCTGTTAAGACAGATGTTCATTACACTGACTGATAAAAGTCAAAATAAAGTTTTGGTGAATCTTTAGAATATGTGAATGTTCCTGAAACATAAGCCAGCAACCCAAGCACTCTGGTATTCAGAATATGGATGGATGGCTGGGTTTAGAGGGACCAAACTTTGAGTCCATCAGTCTCTTAATCCTTCATGTGTTAAGCCAGGAATAGCCCCTAGAGAGGAGCATCCAACCAACGCTTCCGCACTCTCCATTACTGCAAGAAAACTAGCCACATAGACAAGCTAAAAATCTCAGGAAAGAATGATGATGATGAATCTGTCATCCAATGACAGATATAAAAGAATAAGAAAAAGGGTAGGGGCCAGGTCGGACCATCAAGAAAGGACCGTGGGCCCCTCAGGTTGGAGCAGGCAACAGGATGCCTCTCCTGTCCTTCTGGGGCTGGTAACGCTAATGTGCCCCACATCACAGACAGGAGTAAAAACCACCTTTACAGGTAATACGCAAAATCAAATCAGCCACATTGGTGTTGACTGCTAGCATCAAAGATAGCATGTCAGCAAGTTTTTGTGGAGTCACTGCCAATTAAGAATGACTCACCAGTGCAACAATAAGGGTAGATAATGCCTTGAGGAATGGCCACAAATTCTGAAGTGAATACACTCCACCTGTGCAGCAGGGAGTGTAGTTCACTGCATCTTGTATGTGTGCAGCCAACACCACCAACTGTAGAACCATCACAGTGTACAACATTAAGTCAGTAAATGCCCCAAGGCTGTCCAGTAACAGGCAGAAGAAACAAGAAAGTGTATTTGGCCTATCAGTCCGAGAGGAGAGGTTGAGGTAGATCAGAGGATGGGGTGCACACCATGTGGTGCATGTGATTTCTCCCTGACAAAAGGTGACAGTGGTAAAAGTGTGAGTTCAGAGCAGAGATTCCGTATGTGAATGGAGATCATGGCTCCACACCTCGGCTTCTGTTGTGGGAGGTAGATCTCCCTATCAAGAAAAAGGACACAGTAATTTGGATGCTAAGGAGAGAAGCAACTGTGTAGTTGAGCAACAGCTGTTGGTGTCTGATCTGTAGGGGATAGATTCCAGCTTATGTGAGTAGGTTGTTCAGAGGGCTGATCCAATAAGTACACCTGTTAAAAGTTGCACCCCACAATGGTGTATTGGGTCTGGCATCCGCAATGTGGGAGTAGAGCTTCATAGAGCTGCTAAACTGCAGAATGGTATGCAACCCAGCTAGTGTTAATGAGACAGTGAGGAGCATTAAAAGGTGACCAGAATGTTTGCTTAAGTTGGAGGAGACAGGGAAGCTACTGCAACTGGACATCATCAAACAATACCAAAAAACCATTTGGTTCTTGATGTAGAATTTTGTTTGGTGATGGACTGTATGTGGTGACAGAACTGAATGGCAAACATCTTGGCAGTGATAAACTGGAAGCAATGGAGAAGAGCCTAGGCCTGTGACTTTCATACGGTACCCTGCAGTTGCGCGTTCAGCATTTCCCACAACTGAGAAGCAATATTAGATGCAAAAGTCATCTGCATAACGGAGTGTTACACTGCAGACCCCACAACTGGAGCTAGACCATTGACAGCCAACTCAATGCAAAGCCCTGTAGGTCAGTAGCAAAGGAGGGTAAGAAGAAAAACAGTGTTGCTGCTAAGTAGTTACCACACCAGAGGAATGGGCTACATGATAGAGAATAAATTTAGTGCAGGGTACCAGGTCAGAAGTATTTGTCACCTAGCTGAGGCTTGCTCATGGATTCTAGAGGAAACAGAAAATTTTCAGAAAGCTTTCAACAAAGAGGATCAGGCACAGTCTCTCTCTCTCTCTCTCTCTCTCTCTCTCTCTCTCTCTCTCTCTCTCTCTCTCTCTCTCTCTCTTATCTGTTTGGGAAATTCACAAATTTCTGAAAAGATACATATCCTGTGCCTATCTGAACACCAAATAACAGGGTTAGAAAAGTTAAATATGTAAGATTACACTCTAGCATGTAACTCATGTCGCTCTAATGTGGGAAAAGCATGAGATATCATCCTGCTCTCAATTTTAAATAACATTTCAATGTCTTGTTTATATTTTGTTAACCGCAATGTATTCTCGGTGTTCCCATTCATGTCTTTGCACATCACGAATCATGTGGTAATAATGAGAGTCATATTTCAAATAGTTTATTCACTGATATATGATCTAGAAATTCTGCTACTGAATAGTGGCAATGATCCAATAAGAAAGCCCTTAGGGTTTTACAAAAGAGTAAGAATGATGATACGTCTTTTACTTTATACGGAAGACTATTGTAAATTTGTATAGCGTTGTTTACTGTGAAGTTTTATAGGTTGATGTCCTTATTGACTGGGCATGAAACTTTTCCTTTTGTCTTGTATCATGTTCATGGATATTAAAATTTTCATTTACATCTTTTAAATTCCTACTAATATATTTACAGATTTCTAGTGCATACATATAGGGAAGAGGGAGAATTGATGACTTTTGAAAGACGAGTTTTCAAGAATCTGTTTGTTGAGCATGTTGCATTGCTCTTGCAGCTCTTTTTTGAGTTAAGAAGATGACTGAACTAGGTGGTCTATTACCCCAGAATATAATTCCGTACAGTAGGATGCTGTGGAATCGGGCAAAGTAGGCAGTTCGGACAGTGCTATAACATGATTTGACGGAGAATACACGCAGACTGTAACATATTTTATTTAGTGTTCCATTAATTTTGTTTATGTGTGTGTGTGCCATTTAAAGTTATTTTGAAGCCATAAGCCTAAAAACTTTGTTTCCGGAGAAGATGAAATTTTGTTGTACTTTATTGTCACACTGGTGGAGCATACATCACCTTTTAAACAGAAATTTAGGAATGTTGTTTTTTTGTGTTTACCGTAAGTTTATTCCCCTCCAACCATCTATTTAGGTGTTCTGTAGTCTTATTAACAGCTGTTTGAAGCTGAATTGGGGTATTTCCTGTAATTAGGATGCTTGTGTCATCTGCAGAAAAAGTACAGGGCTATTACAAATGATTGAAGCGACTTCATAAATTCACTGTAGCTCCATTCTTTGACATATGGTCATGACACACTACAGATATGTAGAAAAACTCATAAAGTTTTGTTCGGCTGAAGCCGCACATCAGGTTTCTGCCACCAGAGCGCTTGAGAGCGCAGTGAGACAAAATGGCGACAGGAGCCGAGAAAGCGTATGTTGTGCTTGAAATGCACTCACATCAGTCAGTCATAACAGTGCAATGACACTTCAGGACGAAGTTCAACAAAGATCTATCATCTGCTAACTCCATTCGGCGATGGTATGCGCAGTTTAAAGCTTCTGGATGCCTCTGTAAGGGGAAAACGGGTCGGCCTGCAGTGAGCGAAGAAACGGTTGAACGCGTGCGGGCAAGTTTCACGCGTAGCCCGCAGAAGTCGACGAATAAAGCAAGCAGGGAGCTAAACGTACCACAGCCAACGGTTTGGAAAATCTTACAGAAAAGTCTAAAGCAGAAGCCTTACCATTTACAATTGCTACAAGCCCTGACACCACATGACAAAGTCAAACGCTTTGAATTTTCGGCGCGGTTGCAACAGCTCATGGAAGAGGATGCGTTCAGTGTGAAACTTGTTTTCAGTTATGAAGCAACATTTTTTATTAATGGTGAAGTGAACAGACACAATGTGCGAATCTGGGCGGTAGAGAATCCTCACGCATTCGTGCAGCAAATTCGCAATTCACCAAAAGTTAACGTGTTTTGTGCAATCTCACGGTTTAAAGTTTATGGCCCTTTTTTCTTCTGCAAAAAGAACGTTACAGGACATGTGTATTTGGACATGCTGGAAAATTGGCTCATGGCACAACTGGAGACCGACAGCGCCGATTTCATCTTGCAATGGGATGGTGCTCCACCGCACTTCCATCATGATGTTCGGCATTTCTTAAACAGGAGATTGGAAAACCGATGGATTGGTCGTGGTGGAGATCATGATCAGCAATTTATGTCATGGCCTTCACGCTCTCCTGACTTAACCCCATGCAATTTCTTTCTGTGGGTTATGTGAAAGATTCAGTGTTTAAACCTCCTCTACCAAGAAACGTGCCAGAACTGCGAGCTCGCATCAACGATTCTTTCGAACTCATTGATGGGGACATGCTGCGCTGAGTGTGGGAGGACCTTGATTATCAGCTTGATGTCTGCCGAATCACTAAAGGGGCACATATCGAACATTTGTGAATTCCTAAAAAAACTTTTTGAGTTTTTGTATGTGTGTGCAAAGAATTGTGAAAAGCTCTCAAATAATAGAGTTATTGTAGAGCTGTGAAATCACTTCAATCATTTGTAATAACCCTGTATTTGTTTGTGACTCAGTGTTCAAGTCTAGATCATTTATATACAGGATAAAGAGGATTGGCCTGAGAATGGATCCTTTAATCCTCAGAAACTCTTAGATATCTCAACTCTATAAAAAATAATCAATCTAACGCAGAAATTCTGCAATTCTACAAAAAGTACAGGAAAATATACAAAAAGGTGCTGCTAGCTGCAAGAAAACTTTCAAACAACAAAATGTTACTTCAAGCTGAAAACAAGAGCAAAGCAGCCTGGAACATTGTCAAACAGGAAACATCTAACTCTGCTAAAAAGGACATCAATTCATATGTTAAAAACAAAGATGTACCAGTAGATAACCCTAAAAAATTAGGTGATTTTGTAAACACATATTTCAGTAGTATTGCAAAAAAAATTACAGCAGAAATTTCCAGATACATATGATTTACCTACTCAGAACCAGCGATCAAACTGAATGGTGCTCTTGCCAACTACAGAAAGGGAAGTGGCACTAGTAGTACACCAACCAAAAAATAAAACTTCAGTAGGACTTGATGAAATCCCAGTCTGCATAATTAAAGAATATATAGACTCCATAAAGGGCCCAGTAACAGATATAATTAATGAATCTTTCGAATCTGGATACTTTCTGGAGTACCTAAAACAAGCAACAGTTATACCTTTCCTTAAAAACAGAGATGTGGAAAATGTACAGAACTACAGGCCAATTTCCAAACTGTCTATCATTTCTAAAATAATAGAAAAACTAGTCAAAAAGATACTGCTAAATTACCTGAATAAATATAACCTTATTTCCAATGACCAATTTGGTTTTAGGCCTGGAAAAGGCACACAATCTGCTATAGCACAGTTCACTAACGTAATTTTAGAAGCACTTGACAATGGTGAAAATGTAAGTGGTATCTTTTTAGACTTGTCAAAGGCCTTTGATACAGTTGACCACAAAATCTTACTTCATAAATTAGGGCAAATAGGAATAAGAGGTGTGACAAAGAAGTGGTCCAAATCATACTTGGAAAACAGAGTTCAACAAGTTGAGATATCACAAGTTTCAAACAATTCCCTTGTAAAATGCCTGTCTGACCCAGAACATGTGAATATAGGCGTCCCACAGGGAAGTGTATTAGGCCCAATATTGTTTCTTATATACATCAACGACTTCCCCAAAGTATCAGACATGGAGAAAAAATACTTTTTGCTGATGACAGAAACATAGTAATAACAGGTGAAAATCCAACACAACTGTCAGAAAGAGCAAATGAGGCTCTCAATGATGTCCACAACTGGTCATTAAAAAATAAAGTAACCCTAAATGTAAAGAAAAGTAACTATATTAACTTGTAAGTGAACAAAAAACACAATGCCACTAGAATAAAAGTTAATAATAATGAATTAGATTGTGTAACAAGTACCAAATTCTTAGGGATGAATGTAGACAGACAACTGAAATGGACAAACCATAACAACATTTTGGCAAAGAAATTATCCACAGCATGCTATGCTCTTACAATCCTTACACCGGTATGCAATAATACCTCTCTTAAAAATAACATATTATGGATATATACACTCAGCCTATAACACTACCGTCTACTACTGCTATACCATAACCTCGAAGCTGGAGGCAGGTTGTGAAATAAAACTATCTTATCAAAGCAATTATGGTATAATGCGACAGAACAGTGTTACCCTCTGAGAGGAATTTTGCTAGGTTGACCGTGTTGCACCTAACGGAAATGGCTTATCGGAAATGAAAGTCAGAATTACGTAAATATTCAAAGAGTAACAAACAATATTTTTGCCTAGCTATACCGTTTAATGGGTAAAGAAAACGGTCACCAGCCTAATTAGGCAAGAGAATGATTAACATTCTCGTTTACTAAAGTAGGTATGAGTAACTTTAATGGATAAACACAACCTATACTTGGCCACATGCGAGTGCAATGAACTATGACACATACATATGTTTACGGTAAGATTGAAGCTAGCAGCTAGAGCAGCACAAACTATTTGCAAAAGTATAACAGATACCGAAACACACTATTACTTTCAGGGCTTGTTCAAACTGAATGGTCTTTATAACATTACTATTAAAATTCACTGCAGGATCATAAATTGGACGTAGGTTAAGTCTCTCTCAGTTAAATACTTTACTATTTAAAATGAGAGTTAATTGGAATCCGCTAACAGGTTGCTTCTCACTATCTTTTGAATAAAGAAATTATGGTTTTCCTGTTACCTGTTATCCAGCATTAGCACAACAGACAAACTGTGGATCCTGTTATACTATTAATATGCACTTCCAATACACAAGAGAGACAAACACTTAGCAACCATGAACATATAATTTTCTACTATTGCAGTATTCCACTTTTACTACAGTGAAACACAATGTTGACAAATCTGCAAGAACTGACTCACCTTTTAAAATTTACTACAGGTAGCACTATGATCATTAACTAAGCAAAAGTTTATAAGCCTCAATTTTAAGAACTTTAATTTATAAAAGGAACAGCAAATTTTACTTTCAAGTAAATGATTAAATAGGTGACTTTGAAACTTCACAAAACTACATTTACTGCCTCCCACAATTTCACTAAATCCACAGTAAATCTGAATATGACTTTCTCATCAAAGATCAAATAACATTATGTACTTAACTGTCTAACTTCGAGGCTTTCATTTTTTCCACAAAATAGGACACTCAGTAATCATAATTCAAATGGAGAGGAACCTGAGAGGTGTTGTGATAGGAAAAAGTCAAGGTAGGTACATAAATTCAGTTATAAGTTACTTTATATTTGTGCACACTAAATCGCCCAATAAGCTGATCCTTCACTGTTTATTATAGTACTCCTTTACAGTTATTGTGCAATATGGTGGCAACTGCATGTTGGTAGGTGGATTTGCAGACAGATTTGCTGGACTTTGGCCCTTCTTGGTGACGAGGATGAATACCAATTCCAGAATCGTTCCAGTTATTTATCCATCCATCTGAGGCATTGGAAAGTAGCAGAAAAAGCCTCTCTTGGAACTAGGACAATATGCCACTTTCACATGGCAGTGCACAGTTTGGTAGCTCATCCCCGACTGACTCTTGGTTCCACCTTTTCTACCTAGGCCAACCACAATTTGTGCACTCTACACAGTTCCATTCCTGAGGGGAACCACTACACCTTTTACATACAAACTAACTAATAACCCTAAGTGAGGATCAGCAGTTTACATAACAGCAACCAAATGCATTAAATAAAACAGAACATTTGCACATATTGACATTTCTACAAAAAATTATTCACGCAGAAATTACACTTATATATAGTAAGTTTTGTTCCCTCCAAATGGGGCAAAGAATTTAAATGACAGATATACTACATTGTACAAAATCAAACCATGACATCAAAGTTTTAACAAAGAAAAGAGTATACAATTTTGTGTTATCTATTCAATCAAACAAAATTTACAGAAACTCAACGTTATAACATTAAACCAAAACAAAAGGCAAAATAAATCAGTAGAGTATAAGAGAAATGGTGTTACAAGTCCTCAGCTATGGGCTCATGTTTTGGGGAACAAGTGCCAGTAACATACAAACTGTGTTCAAAGTACAAAAAAGAGCCATAAGGATAATGACAAACAGCAACAACAGGGCCCACTGTCTAGAAGTATTTAGAAAGCTAGGCATTCTAACTCTTTCTTGTGAGTATATCTTTCAGAACATAATGTTCATTAAGAAAAATCTCAACATGTATAACACAAACAGACCATGAAACAAGATCTTGTCACCACCTCCATCTAGATAGAAAGAACAAGGCAAAGACGCAAAAAAGTAAATTTTATAATGGGATACAACTGTATAACAAATTTCGATAGGAAATTAAAGAAATAAATGAGCCCCTCACTTTCAGACAAAAGCTTAAAACCTTCTTAGTAAGTAAAAGTTGTTATCTGTAAAATAATATTTAACATAGATGTAGATTATTAGCAACATATGACATTATCACCAAAATATGATGTAATTATAAATGTGTGTATGAATAATTATAAAAACTACACAAAATATGAGAAATCTGTTTCATTGTAAATGTAATTGTGTGCTCATGTATTATAAACTGACAACATCCATACAATATATATTGTTCCACGGATGAATAAATAAATAAATAAATAAATAAATAAAATAAATAAAAACTTCTGCCATCTGAGAAGCATGTCCTATTGTTTTCCTTTAGTTCATATTTTATTTGTATTTTTTGTTTCCTGTTCGTCAAGTATAAAGTGAACCATTTTAGTGCAGTGTCTCTAATGCCATATACTTGGAGCTTCTCCAACAGTATGTTTAGGTCCAGTATGTCAAAGGCTTTCCTTAAGTCTAAAAAAATGCCAGTGGCTCTTTGGTTTTTGTCTATCGCTTGCAGGGAATTTTCTATAAAATCATAGATTGCTCTGGTTGTTGACTTATTTTCCCTGAATCCATGTTGAGAATCAGTGAATTTTTTTTTTTTTTTAAGAATTTCATCAAACTATTATACATTACTTTTTTCTAAGATTTTACTAAAGCCTAATAATAATGAAACTGGTCTATAGCTTTCTATATTTGTGTTGTCTCCTTTCTTATGGATGGGGACCACTTTAGCAATTTTTAAATTGACTGGAAATGTGCCTATCTTGAATTTACTACATCTGCAAGAGGAAGTGAAATGTTTTTAATACATTGCTTTATGATGTAATCAGGAATACCATCAATCCCTGATGACATTTTCCTATGAGCTGATGCAGCATTGATGATTTCATATGGGGTTGTTCCATCAATGTAGATTGAAGAGGAACATGAGTGCACTTTGTTTGTCTGTTTCTTTCTAGTATCTGTTTTGCCACTGACTATTAAATTATTTGTCATCTCTGCAAAAGGAACATTTAAAAAGATTTGTGATGTGTTGGGGATCAGTTATACTCTAGTTCTCATGGTTAAGAGTAATATTTTCCAGTTTATGGGACACTTTATTTGCTTACTTCTTTATGACTTTCCATACTGCTTGGCTTTTATTTGCCAACTCTGTTACAAACTTATCATTGACCCCCCCCCCCCCCCCCCCTCTCGTCATATCACTCTTCTGTAGATTTGAATGTATTTCCATATGTAGCTGTTTAGAATAATGGTATGTTATTGTTTTTCCTGTGTTTGAGTAATGCTCTTTTCCTCACACTTGATATTTGAGCCCTGTTGTTATCCAAAGCTTTGCTTTTTTAGTTTTGCCTCTTATTTCTTGTGTTTTGAGAGGGAATGCAATTTCAAAGTAATCAATGAAGATGCTAGAGAATTTCTCAAACTTTTTGTTGGTCTCATCTATTTCCAAACTTCTTCCCCCATTTCTCCTGATAACAGGGAGTTGAATGTTTCTATATTGTGTGTATTAAACTGCCTTGCTGCTACAGTTCTTTTATAGTTCTAGTTGGGCAGTAAGTGGCTTTGGATGGTGACAACTTAAGCTTCGTGATCACTAAGGCTTGTACTTTTACATTTTGCAGTACAATTTATATTCACAAATACCTGATCCAACACAGTAGCAGTAGTTTTTGTGATTCTTGTTGGGATTGTTGTTGTCTGTTTTGAGTTGAAAGTATCTGTGAAGTTAAGCAATACTTCTTTTCTTTTGCTGGTTCCAAGAAAATCAATGGTGAAGTCCCCTCAAAACACTCCTGATTTTTTTATCTAGATGAAGCCTGTTTAGTATATATACAAGCTTATTTAGAATTGAGTAAAAATTTCCATTTGAGGAGTGATAAATACATGCTACAACTGTATTTGCATCACTGTCTTCAACGAGTGCCCGCCCAAAGCCTCTTTCTGCACTGAGGCATTCAAACTTATTGATTGATTTATATTTTAACCCATGCTTGATTAAAATTGCAGTATGGTAACTTCATTTTTATAGCTGTTTCTACAGAAATAATTTGTTAGTGTGTATCCTGGTATAGAAAAAGAGTCAATTTGGTCATTATTTAGCCAGTGTTCTGTAATGCACAGAACATTAATAAAGTTATGTTCTGTATTTAGTAAGATCTCTGCATCTAAAACTTTGTTATTGACTGAATATTTTGATGGCAAAAAGAAAGATATTTTTTGCTGTAACTTATTTGATTACCAGTACTAGGATTTACATTAACATTTGAGATTCCTAAGGGCCTCTTTATTATATCACTGACTTCATTCTTGCTTGGTAACTGTCTGTCCATAAAAAACCATCTGTGTGGGAGCCTGGAGTCTTCTTCTGCATTGATGGAGTCTGCTTCTTTTCTTCCAAAGTGGTGTGCATAACTTCTGCATAACAGGGAGATGATTGCTGTTTTGGCAAACAGAGAAGATGTGATAATGTATCTGTTTCTTTGATGCTGTATGTCTTATCTCCGATTTATTGACTACACATATGTTTATTTTTTCCACAACAAGTTGCCTCCCTAGCCCATTTAGGTGTAGTCCATATCTAGTGTGGAATCTACATTCTATACCACTCAGATCAATGGCTTCTATGTTTTTGTATTGTGTGCATATTTTCGAGAGTAACACGTTTGCAGCACTCACCTCTCTGTTTACACATGACCATGGTGGTAGGTCGTATCAGTATGGAATAGTCATTAACAGGGCATTTGTATGAGTCAAGTGTCCTGAAAAATTCTTTAATTCATCAGTAGCTTCTGGAGTTTAATTTTTAAATATGTCACTTGCTCCTCCAAACAACACAATAAAATCATTATTAGTTAATCTGCTGACTTCAGGCAGGTGCACTAGATTTCTTATTTCAGACATGCTGTTGCTTTTTCAGATGCTCTGTCACCAATCTGTGTAGCAGTCCCACAACCATGGCTGTCAGCAAGGACTTTATGTTACTTTTTCATGTTTTGTCACACTGGGGCTGTGCATTGTTACGACTTTTGGAATTTGTGATATATAGCTGTGAATCTTCATTAAACATTGGAAAGATGCATTTCCATGGGTCCTTTTTCTTTGTGTATATTTTGAAGCTCAATATGATTCGTAGTATCAATCAGGACATCCTGATTTCTGTTTCCTCGTCACTGTATGCCTGAATTGTTTATATTGTCGGAGTTATTTTCGAGATTAGTAACAGAATAGATTGTCTTGTCCTGTAAAATTACACTAAAAACTGTTGAGCTTTAATGGCAAATAGTGTGCACTTTAACCCTCTTATCTAATTCTATCTTATATTTTTTAGGCACTTTATTATTAGTATAACACAAATTGCATTGTTGATCGACATACACAATCCTAGTTTTACAAGTCTGTGGCACATTTTAATACTGTTATTAGCATTAGAATTAAGAATCACACTGTACACATTCAACATAGAGCACTTGGTTATTCACTTCAAAACACAGATGGCATAGAAACTGTATCACCATACTCATCTGATAATGTGTTGCAGGACACTCAAAACTTAGCAAACAGCCAAGTAAGGTATAGGAAAAAATATAAAATCAAGATTTATTCAGACAGTTACACCAGAGGATTAGCAGCTATGTTAACAGAAAGCGGACGACGTGTGATTACTGAGCTTGAAATAGAAGGTACCGTTAAATCAGGAGCTGAGTTACGAGATGTTTCAACATCAATCAAGAATGAAAGCACAGCCCTCACGGACAGAGACTTTGTAGTGGTAATGGCTGGAGCAAATGATGTCAGCAGAAATGAAAGGAAGATAACTACTTCGACACTTAAGAAGACCCTCGGAGTGTTAACCCACACCAACGTGATTGTCATTAATGTGTCTCACCGACGTGATTTGCCCCAGTGGTCATGTGTGAATAAGAAAGTGGAGCAGACCAACAAGGTGCACAAAGCTATCTGTAAGCACTTTAAGAATATTTCCTTAATTGACACCAGTAGTTGTAGCAGAGAATGGCATACCAAGCATGGTCATCATTTCAATAATCTAGGTACACGTGTTGTTTTAAGTGATAGAATTCTGAGAATGGTATTGGATAAACTACAGAAGGAAAAAAGACCAGTAATGGGTTTGGATTATAAATCAACTGAGATGACAAAAAGCATGTATGCATAGACCAGGCTGGGTGTTCTAGTAACATAAGGACACAAAAAAAAAAAAAAAAAAAAAAAAAAAAAAAAAAAAAAAAAAAAAAAAAAAAAATTCCTAAAGTGGAGTTTAAAATATGCTACCTCAGTACTCAGGGTACGGCAGATAAAAACTTAATAGTCAACGAATTTTCAAATGAAAACATGGTATATGTTCTATGTTTAACTGAACATTGGTGTAAAAAGGATGAGCTCGGGTACAAAGTATTGTTGGATGATTACACACTACTTAGTTGCTATTGCAGAAAACAGCACTTACAGCAATATATGCAAAAACATGTCTTGCACCAAACTGTGGCAGGATAGATAATTGAGAGCCTTAAGCTAATGGTAGTAGTAGTGTACAGGCCACTTAGTGGTGACTCCCATATCTTTCTGGAGAAACTTGAGGAACTCTTAACGTACATACGCATACTGAAATGGAAAAAATACAATATTGTCATTGGAGGGGATATCAATTCAAGTTTTTATGTCCTGAGGGACAGAAAAATTGTGACAGATCTCAAAAATGTGCTTTGACAATTTAACCTGTACTATGTTAACTGCAAACCTACCAGAGGCTCACCCTGTCTAGACCATATATTTACAAATATTAAGAGAACTTGTATGTCCACTGATGCAATTATTTTCCCTTTCTCAGACCATGATGCAGTATATCTTAGTCTTAATAATGCAACTTCAGACTGCACAAAACCAGGATCTAAAATTGTGATTACTAGAGACTAGCAGAGAGAGGATGGATAGGTTTAGACATGCCCTCACCTGTTTCAGTTGGGACACACATTTTATTAGGCTTCAACACTATTCATGTGATATTGTTTTCACCAAGTCTTTCTCTGTATTTTTAAATATTTTTAAAAATAACATCCCCTGAAAAAATGTACAGTGAATATTAGTAGTAATTACAAGAAAAGGAAAACGAAGGAATGGTATACTCCACAGTTAGAACAACTGAAAAATACTGCTGTGCTGTATTCTAGTCCTGTTCAAAACGAGTAAATCAGAACTGTATAAACAACATAGGCTAAAGCTAAATACAAGTATAGGGAGGCAATAAATGAAGCAAAAAAACTGCATAACATAGTAACCATTGAAAAATCTAACAATAAATGCAAAAAGGCCTGGAGTTTAATAAACTCCATTACACACACTAAACACAAAGAGGAAATTGCCATTACCCCAGAAGAATTTAATAAATATTGCATTCAGTCCATTGATGAAAGTAGTAGTTCAATAAACAAACCCCCTGAAAAGGCGCTTAGTATTATGGACAGCTGCTTTGAAAAGCTTCCCCAAAGCACCTTCACTTTCACAGAAGTGAGCCCAAAATAATATCCTAAAAATAGTGAAAAATTTCAAACCTTCAGTTAGTGTTAATTACTATGATTTGTCACGTAATTTGTTGGAAGATGTTATTGATTGTGTGATTTATCCTTTAACTTTTTGTGTTAACAAATGCCTAGTTGAAAGTAAGTTACCCAGCATACTAAATATTTCTAGAGTTGTGCCCATATATAAAGAAGGGGAAAAAAACTGTCCTGCTAGTTACAGACCTATATCCATTGCCTTTTACCATAGACCTTGCTATTGGTGGGGAGGTTTGCGTGCCTCAGCGATACAGATAGCTGTACCACAGGTGCAACCACAATGGAGGCTGTATCTGTTGAGAGGCCAGACAAAGGTGTGGTTCCTAAAGAGGGGCAGCAGCCTTTTCAGCAGTTGCAGGGGCAACAGTCTGGATGCTTGACTGATCTGGCCTTGTAACACTAACCAAAACGGCCTAGCTGTGCTGGTACTGCAAACAGCTGAAAGCAAGGGGAAACTACAGCCACAATTTTTCCCGAGGACATGCAGCTTAACTGTATAGTTAAATGATGATGGCATCCTCTTGGGTAAAATATTCCGGAGGTAAAATAGTCCCCCATTTGGATCTCCAGGCAGGGACTACTCAAGAGGACATCGTTATCAGGAGAAAGAAAACTGGCATTCTATGGATTGGAGCGTGGAATGTCGGATCCCTTAATTGGGCAGGTATGTTAGAAAATTTAAAAATAGAAATGTATAGGTTAAAGTTAGATATAGTGGGAATTAGCGAAGTTCGGTGGCAGGAGGAACAAGACTTTTGGTCAGGTGAATACAGGGCTATATATACAAAATCAAATAGGAGTAATGCAGGAGTAGGTTTAATAATGAATAAAAAAATAGGAGTGCAGGTAAGCTACTACAAACAGCATAGTGAATGCATTATTGTGGCCAAGATAAACGTGAAGCCCATGCCTACTACAGTAGAACAAGTTTATATGTCAACTTTCTCTGCAGATGATGAAGAAATTGAAGAAATGTAGGATGAGATAAAATAAATTATTCAGATAGTGAAGGGAGATGAAAATTTAATAGTCATGGGTGATTGTAATTCGATAGCAGGAAGAGGAAGAGAAGGAAACATAGTAGGTGAATATGGATTGGGGGTAAGAAATGAAAGAGGAAACTGTCTGGTAGAATTTTGCACAGAGCATAACTTAATCATAGCTAACACTTGGTTCAAGACTCATAAAAGAAGGTTGTATACATGAAAGAAGCCTGGAGGTACTGACAGGTTTCAGATAGATTATATAATGGTAAGAGAGAGATTTAGGAAATAGGTTGTAAATTGTAAGACATTTCCAGGAGCAGATGTGGACTCTGACTACAATCTATTGGTTATGAACTGTAGATTAAAACTGAAGAAACTGCAAAAAGGTGGGAATTTAAGGAGATGGGACCTGGATAAACTGACTAAACCAGAGGTTGTACAGAGTCTCAGAGAGAGCATAAGGGAACAAGTGACAAGAATGGTGGAAACAAATACAGTAGAAGAAGAATGGGTAGCTTTGAGGGATGGAGTAGTGAAGGCAGCAGAGGACCAAGTAGGTTAAAAGATGAGGCCTAGTAGAAATCCTTGGGTGACAGAAGAAATATTGAATTTACTTGATGAAAGGAGAAAATATAAAAATGCAGTAAATGAAGCAGGCAAAAAGGAATACAAACGTCTCAAAAATGAGATCGACAGGAAGTGCAAAATGGCTAAGCAGGGATGGCTAGAGGACAAATGTAAGGATGTAGAGGCTTATCTCACTAGGGTAAGATAGATACTGCCTACAGGAAAATTAAAGAGACCTTTGGAGAAAAGAGAACCACTTATATCAAGAGCTCAGATGGAAACCTAGTTCTAAGCAAAGAAGGGAAAGCATAAAGGTGGAAGGAGTATATAGAGGGTCTATACAAGGGTGAGGTACTTGAGTGCAATATTATGGAACTGGAAGAGGATGTAGATGAAGATGAAATGGGAGATATGATACTGCATGACGAGTTTGACAGAGCACTGAAAGACCTAAGTCGAAACAAGGCCCCCGGAGTAGACAACATTCCATTAGAACTACTGACAGCCTTCAGAGAGGCAGTCCTGACAGAACTCTACCATCTGGTGAGCAAAATGTATGAGAGAGGCGAAATACCCTCAAACTTCAAGAAGAATATAATAATTCCAATCCCAAAGAAAGCAGGTGTTGGCAGATGTGAAAATTACCAAACTATCATTTTAATAAGTCACGGCTGCTAAATACTAATGCGAATTCTTTACAGACGAATGGAAAAACTGGTTGAAGCCGACCTCGGGGAAGATCAGTTTGGATTTCGTAGAAATATTGGAATACCTGAGGCAATACTGACCCTATGACTTATCATAGAAGCTAGATTAAGAAAAGGCAAACCTACATTTCTAGCATTTGCAGACTTAGAGAAAGCTTTTGACAATGTTGACTGGAATACTCTCTTTCAAATTCTGAAGGTGTCAGGGGTAAAATACAGGGAGCAAAAGGCTATTTACAATTTGTACAGAAACCAGATGGCAGTTATAAGAGTCGAGGGACATGAAACTGAAGCAGTGGTTGGGAAGGGAGTGAGACAGGGTTGTACCCTCTCCACAATGTTATTCAATCTGTATATTGAGCAAGCAATAAAGGAAACAAAAGAAAAAATTGGAGTAGGTATTAAAATGCATGGAGAAGAAATAAAAACATTAAGGTTTGCTGATGACATTGTAATTCTGTCAGAGACAGCAAAGGACTTGGAAAAGCAGTTGAAGGATATAAGATGAACATCAATAAAAGAAAAAGGAGGATAATGGAATGTGGTCGAGTAAACTCGAGCGATACTGAGGGAATTAGATTAGGGAATGAGACACTTAAAGTAGTAAAGGAATTTTTCTATTTGGGGAGCAAAATAACTGATGATGGTTGAAGTAAAGAGGAAATAAAATGTAGACTGGCAATGGCAAGGAAAGCGTTTCTGAAGAAGAGAACTTTGTTAACATCGAGTATAGATTTAAGTGTCAGGAAGTCATTTCTGAGAGTATTTGTATGGAGTGTAGCCATGTATGGAAGTGAAACATGGATGATAAATAGTTCAGACAAGAAGAGAATAGAAGCTTTCAAAATGTGGTGCTACAGAAGAATGCTGAAGATTAGATGGGTAGATCACATAACTAATGAGGAGCTATTGAATAGAATTGGGGAGAATAGGAGTCTGTGGCACAACTTGACTAGAAGAAGAGATTGGTTGGTAGGACATGTTCTGAGGCATCAAGGGATCACCAATTTAGTATTGGAGGGCAGTGTGAAGGGTAAAAATCGTAGATGGAGACCAAGAGATGAATACACTAAGCAGATTCAGAAGTATGTAGGCTGCAGTATGTACTGGGAGATGAAACAGCTTGCACAGTCTAGAGCAGCATGGAGAGCTGCATCAAACCAGTGTCAGGACTGAAGACCACCACCACAACAACAACAACAACAACAACAACAGCAACATTCATAACCCCAGTTTTTTTCAAATATTTTAGAAACAATTATGTATGAGCAATTTTGTGTCTACTTGGATAAATCAAATAGAATTAGTTATAAACAGTTTGGATTTAAGTAAGGTAAATCCACAATAGATGTAATGGACTCCCTTGTAAAATTAGTCCTAGATGTGTTCGAGGCTAGGGACTATGCCCAGGCGACATTTGTTACTTGAGCAGAGCCTTTGACTGTGTAGAGCATGATACTGCGCTGAATAAGCTAGTTTACTATGGTTTTGATGACAACTGTATAAATATGTTCAGGTCTTTTCTAGAGAACTGTCAACAAGTTGTGTGCATTGGTTGGGAGAAATCAAATTTGGTTAATGTTAGGTACAGAGTGCCTCAAGGGTCAGTACTAGGACCTTTACTGTTTATACTAATGATTAATGACCTGCCCTCATTCATAAATATTCACACAATATTGTATGCTGATGGCACAACGTTTCTACATAGAAGCTCTGATCTTGTTGTGACTCGCCGATTATTCAAAGTGCCGCCGCGCAATTACGCACGTCCTCTACGTGCGGCGCTGTCTGCCAGCCATGCAGCAGCTGCGCCACCTAAGCGGCCAGCCGAGCAGCGGCCGCTAGACTGAGATTCAGTGTTTAATCGAATGCCAACTTGTACACAGGTCAACTTACTCAGTGACTTATATGTGTTGTTGTGTTGTCCGAAATATGTGTTAAATTTGATGATTTAACAATTGGCGACGAGGTAGTGGATTTTTCTTTTTCACCGTTGACTCACGGGTTCCATGGCTACTGTCGAGCAGCTCTTGCAAAATCTCCTTGAACAGCAAACGCTTCTCATAGCGGCGATTCGCGATTTCGTCGCGGCGTCAAATGCGGGGCGTTTCTCATCGTTGGCTGTACATCATTTTCCACCTTACGACGAGACGGCGGAAGACTGGACTGATTATGAAAAACGTCTTCGACAGCACTTCTTGGCATTTCATGTCACGGACGAACAACCATGTAAGTCTATGTTCCTTTCCTGGATTTCACCTCAAATGTATCAGTTGTTGTCGCAATTGGCTCCTTTGAAGGATGCTGCGTCTTTGTCCTTTGCTGAAATGTGCTCCCTTCTGTCTGTCTATTTTCAAAAGCAAACGCATGTGGTAGCCTCTCGTGTTGCCTTTTATCGTTGTCAAAAACAACCAAATCAGTCCTATCGCGCTTTGGCTGCTGAACTTCACAGCCTCAGTCGAAAGTGTCAATTTGTTACTGACGTTCACAAAGAATTCATGGTACGGGATGCTATTATCCGGTCGGCGCCCGACAAAGAAGTTCGGCAACGTGCCCTTCAGTTGGCGAATCCGACTCTAGATGAAGTTCTCTCCATTGCGCAGTCTTTTGAAATTTCTCGCGCCGCTGGGGTGCAAATAGAGGCGTGGGGTGACGTCGGGGAAATACAACCTCTGTGCGCTGTTGACGACGCGTGCGGCGCGTCCCCGCCGGCCGACGTGGCCGCAGTACGCTCCCACGCGCAGCCTCGACCTAGCTGTAAACAACCCATTAAGAAACTGCAGCAAAATCCCCGGCAACTTCCTTCATGTCCGCGGTGTTTTACGAAACATTCACGCGAGGATTGTCCCCAACGTTGGGCTTTTTGTCACAATTGCAAAAAGAAAGGTCATGTGTCTTCCGTTTGTAAATCCGACCGCATACATGATGTTCATGAACATGACACTGATTCTGATTCTGTGTTGTCTGTCAATTGCACTTCTTCCCTTTCAGGGAAGTTATTCCTCACTGTCCAAATCCTTGGTCGAGATGTTCGCATGCAAGTGGATACCGGTTCTGCTGCCACTATAATTAATTCTCAGATGTATCTTCAGCTGGGTTCTCCACTCCTGTCCCCTGTCACTCGACAATTACGGACGTACAATAAACAGAACATTTCTCTCTTGGGACAGTTTAATGCTGAGGTATCTTACAAATCCGTCGTTCGCACTGTTCCCATATTTGTGGTCGACCAGAGCAACGCAGAAAATCTTTTTGGTTTCGATGCCTTTCGCGTTTTTGGGTTCTCCATAGATGACTCTGTCAATATTGTGTCTGACGCTATTCCTTATGCTCAACTGGATTCCTTGTCGACGACATTTTCGTCCCTTTTTTCTCCTGGGTTAGGCCGCGGAAACGACTTTGAAGCTCATATCGCGCTCAAACCCACTGCTCGGCCTAAGCTTTTTCGGGCTCAGCACATTCCTGTGGCCCTTCGTGATCGGGTAAAACGGGAGTTGGATCGTCTCACTGCTTCAGGGGTCTTGCTTCCTGTCACTTCCAGTGAGTGGTCCTCTCCTGTCGTTGTAGTTGCTAAGCCCAATGGTGATATTCGTCTCTGTGGCGATTTCAAAGCCACTGTAAATGCTCAATGCCTCATCGACACTTACCCTATGCCCCGTCCTGAAGAACTGTTCACTAAACTCGCTGGAGGACAGTATTTTTCTAAAATTGACCTGTCGGAAGCTTATCATCAACTTCCTCTCGACGCTGCTTCCCGGCAGTTTCTGGTCCTTAACACGCCTTTCGGCCTCTATCAATACCAACGCTTGCCATTCGGGGTTGCTAGCGCCCCTGCTCTCTTTCAGCGATTCTTGGAAGAATTATTGCTCCCTGTCCCGGGGTGTATCAATTACATGGACGACATTGTTGTCACTGGCTCCACCTCTGAACTGTCTCGCCTTCCCATCTTCAAAATCTCCGCACACTTTTTAATGTCTTACAGACTGCCGGTCTTAAGTGTAATCTTCAGAAATCACAATTTTTTCAGGCATCTATCACGTACTTGGGGTTTCAACTCTCTCGGGATGGTATTCGTCCGCTTCAACACACTGTTGCTGCGATCGATGCCCTTCCTCGCCCTACATCTGTTAAGGAACTGCAGGCTTTCATGGGGAAAATAGCATACTATCACAAGTTTTTACTGTCTGCGGCGTCGGTGGCTCAGCCGTTGCATCGCCTGTTGCATAAAAACGTGCCTTTTCACTGGTCCGCGTCATGTGACGCGGCTTTCCGGAAATTAAAGACTATGCTGAAACAGGCCCCATGCCTGTCTACTTATCGAACTGGCCAACATCTTGTTCTTGCCACAGACGCCTCTCAATACGGGGTCGGAGCAGTCCTTGCGCACCGTTTTTCTGACGGTTCGGAACAACCCATCGCTTATGCCTCCAAAACGCTCACGGATGCCCAACAGAAGTATTCTCAAATTGAGAAAGAAGCTTTGGCCATCATTTATGCTCTTCATAAGTTTGGTGTTTTTCTCTATGGCTCAAAATTTCATCTTGTTACGGATCACAAACCGCTTGTTTCCTTGTTTCATCCATCGTCACTTCCCGACAAGGCTGCACACCGCCTCCAGCGTTGGGCTCTTTACTTGTCCCGTTTCAATTATGAGATTCATTTCCGGCCAACGGCTCAACGTGCGAATGCTGATGCTTTGTCTCGCCTTCCCATGGGTCCTGATCAGGCATTCGATAGGGACGAACTTTTGTGTTTCCACCTGGATGTTGCCGAGCAGCGGGTTGTGGACGGGTTCCCCATCACTGGGGACAGGCTGGTGGCTGCTACGGGTTCTGACCCTACCCTCTCCCGGGTTTTACGCTGTATTCAGAAGGGTTGGCCAGATCGCCCGTCCGATAAGACTTCTGATCCGTTGTGGAACTACTACACTTTGCACTACCGCCTCACGGCTAGGGACGGTGTTATCCTCCTCTCCACTGACAATGCTTCGCCACGTGTTGTGGTACCTGCGTCTTTGTGTGCTTCGGTCTTGCGCCTCCTTCACCAGGGGCACTGGGGTGTGTCTCGCACAAAATCTCTGGCACGCCGTCATGTGTACTGGCCTGGCATCGACTCTGAAATCGCACACATGGTCGCTGCCTGTGGCCCTTGTGCGTCACAGGCCGCTGCCCCGAAGTCATCTTTGTCACCGTGGCCTTCGCCTGAGAAGCCCTGGGAGCGCATTCATGCTGACTTTGTGGGACCCTTTTTAGGTACTCATTGGCTCCTCGTAATTGACACCTACTCTTACTTTCCTTTCATTGTCCGTTGCACGTCACCTACCACCGCGGCAACCACCAGTGCTTTCGCCCGCATTTTTTCTTTGGAAGGCCTCCCCTCTACTCTTGTTACTGATAATGGTCCGCAATTTGCCTCTTCCGACTTTGCGGATTTTTGTGCTCGTCACGGTGTTATGCATATCACGGCCCTGCTGTTCCATCCACAATCCAACGGTGAGGAAAAACGACTGGTACACACATTTAAGGCTCAGATGCGGAAATTTCTGACTTCTTCTGCTGCTGATGACGCGCTTCTCCAGTTCCTGGTGTCTTACCGTTTCACCCCCATGGGCGATCACAGCCCGGCTGAGCTCTTACATGGCCGGCAGCCCCGCACGCTACTTCATCTTCTGCGGCCTCCCACCTCACAGCCGCGGGTGCCTTCACTTGGCCGGTTCACCGCCGCTGACCTCATCTGGGTACGAGGATATGGCAGGTGGCCAAAATGGAGCCCGAGCCACATCTTACGACACCGTGGCAGATGCCTGTATGAAATCCAGATGAACACAGGTGTTGCAGTGCGTCATTCGGACCAGCTTCGGCCTCGGGTGCCAGCAACGCCTGTTCTGAATGCCACCACACCACCTTTGGCTCTACCTGATGCTTGGGATCTTGGCATCTCTCAATACTCACAACGCAGCCCTCTCACCGTCGTCATGATACCAGCACCAGAACGGATGCCACCAGGAGACGTGCCCATGCAGGAACCGGAGGACCATCCTCTGTCAGAGTACATCTACTCGCCTCCTCCTCCAAAGGACGCTGACACATCGCCCATGTCGCCTGTCATATCAGCTGGACTTGCCGCAACGCGCAGATTGGTGCAGGGGGCCCCAGCAGATTCGACCCCTACGTCATCCCTGTCATCCCTGTCATCTCGACCCGTTATCATCGGGGACACTTCCGTCTGTATGGGAAGCCTCCTCCTCGAGACTTTACGGCGAGTCAAACAACGCCTATGGACGTTAGCCATCTCCAGGACACCTCCATCAAGACCAGTGCAACAATTTCAAAGGGGGGAAAAGTGTTGTGACTCACCGATTATTCAAAGTGCCGCCGCGCAATTATGCACGTCCTCTACTTGCGGCGCTGTCTGCCAGCCATGCAGCAACTGCGCCACCTAAGCGGCCAGCCGAGCAGCGGCCGCTAGACTGAGATTCAGTGTTTAATCGAATGCTGACTTGTACACAGGTCAACTTACTCATTGACTTATATGTGTTGTTGTGTTGTCCGAAATATGTGTTAAATTTGAAGATTTAACAGATCTAGGTACCCTGAAAACACTGATTGAAAATACCCTTGCTCAGTCCTAATTATGGTTCAGAGCTAATGGCTTTTTACTAAATGAAAACAAAACCCAGACACTTTACTTTAGCCTCAAAGAAATTCGTAACTATCAAGAATTAGAAACTGTTAAATTTTTAGGTGTTACTATTGACAATAAATTGGCATGTGAACCACACATTAAAAATATATTGGTTAGGCTTTCAAGAGTTATTTATCTAATTAGAAATTTAAAAAAGACATGTTCCCAATGACTATGTGAGATCAGCATATTTTGCATTCTTCCAAAGTATCATCTCTTATTGAATCTTACTGTGGGGTAGTAGCTGTCTTGTAAATGACATTTTACTTTTACAGAAGAAAGTAATAAGATTAATAGTAGATTCTGATAAAACAGAACATTGTAAACCTCTGTTTATTAAATTGCAGTGTCTTACAATAGTAAACTTATTCATCTACAATGTTTTATTGTACATTAGAAATAATGTCTCTAATTTTGTGTTGAGAAGTAATATTCTTAGCCATAATACTAGAAACAGAACACTTGTAGACGTGCCATATCATAGATTATCAAAATTGCAGAACTCCTACCTAGTTCTTGGACTACATGCTGACTTTAAAGAACTGTCTGTAAATATTTTTAAAGCTAAATTATACAAGCTACTAGTGAACAATTCGTTTTAGACCATTGATGAATTTTTTAAAGATGAAAATACTGTATTCTAACGTGTACCTATTTTGTGTAAACCAATTTGCATCAATATAGTAGTTTATGTAGAAATATATGCTCTTGACCTTGTCTATTGCTTTAATCAGCCGAAAGTCAATAAAATTATTATTATTATTCCATAAATTAGCCACATCCTTCTGAGGCTGTGAATTTCATCAATTAACTTCTCGCACATTAGCGATAGTTCACAATTTAAGGCAGCTTCCTTTACTTTCACTGTTTTCATTGTTTTTGCTGTGCTTCCAGAGTGCTAGCAGTTTCGGATTTTCTTTCACTGAAGGATCAATTCTTCCACAATGAAAATGGAAGACAGTTTTACATAGCACACAGATAATGGCATTCATAACTGTTTTGTTGCACTTTTGACACTTTTTGCCAGTTAGATAATATTTTTCATGGGAGCCCACATGACTTATTCTAGTCACCGGCATATTGAAACTCATTAATGATTTAATTAAAGATATCAAAACAAGGTTTTTTGCAGATGATAGCATGCAATGAGGCACATGTGTTGTATGGTAAACCCTCCAAATTTTTTATTCAGCGAGATATGGAAGTAACTTGACAGCAGTGATGAGAGGTCAGCAACTCAGGATGCATTCATCCACAGCACAGTAGGAAAACCCAAGTGATGCATTTATATGTGTCCACAACACCTGAGGACTGCATAGCAGGGCATGTATACACACCCACACCCACAGCATTGAAAGGGTTAAATAACAACATGGACACTTCTTGTGGAGTTTGAACACAGATTGGGTTAATATTTAGGAGAGACCTGAGAAGTGTGCTACTTCAGATATGTAAACACAAATCTACACAGTTTTTGAGATGCCTCCCAGCAGCACAATAGGTGTGCATATGCCACGCACCATTGGGGGCTGCTGCTGTTGCTCTTGTTGCTGCTGCTGTTGCATTAAGGACAGCTGCAACAAACCAGATATTTACATATAGCAAAATGTATGTCCACTATTCTGCAAGTCACATATGCTAAAAAGTACTGTTTTTGCATCATCAAAACTATTCTTAGCGCTCACAAAGAGGGCTTTAGACCCTTGTGGTTAGAGAGAGAGGGGGGAAAAAAGAAAAAAAGATATGTATTGTTTGGCTCTAAGGTACTGCAGTGTCAAAAACAGAAGTGACAATCCACTTTTTCATGAGAAACAGCACTATAAACATTCACTTTAGGTAAGTCTCTTTCAGGCTCAATAATTTCATGAAGATTCTGGAGTCCCCATATGCACACGTTATGTTGTTTTACTTTGTTGGTAGCATGATACATTGCTTCATCACTGAAAATTAATTTATTGTCTTTCATGTCCTCTAACATTGAATTGCTAAAGTCAGCTTGTTTCCTTTTATCACCAACCTGAAGAGCTTGCACTAATTGTAGCCTGTATTGTTTATAGACAAAACAGCACCTAAACACCTGTCATACAGTCATTTGAGGAAATGTCAGTTCTCTCATGCATGGCCAGTAGACTTTTGTGGATTCCATTCAGATGTTTGCCAAATTCTTTCCACATCATCAGAAGAGGATGTCGACTTGGACTCTCACCTGTGCACACTCATTCTCTCTCTTCAAACAGGTGATACCAATGACAATTGCTTTTATATGCAGACAGATCAGTGCCAAAATGCCAGTGAAAAGGATGCTGGACTGAAATCACTGACTCCTACTGACATCTGCGTATCAGAAGGCATTATATATGCTGCAGTGTGCAATCTTACCTTTGACTGACTGCAAACTGAGAAGATGCATTGGCTGACATGTAATGGCCATTTTCTGAATCTTTAGGCCACACCCAATCAAGCAACAGGTATTTCCTTGCTGGCACAAACCATACTTCACGATTATTACCATCAAACATCAGGTTGTTCTTTTTGAAACACCCTGTATTATGAGGTACAATATCTCTCAGTGAGTGTCCCATGTTTTCCACTCAGGAAACCGAATGAGAGGACAAGAGTGTAGTACTGTGTTTTCCTGCTTCACTTGACAATTTTAAGATCCTTTGTGAACATACAAAGTGAGTGTTTATTGTGTGCCATTGAACAAATTGTTACCTGGCAGTCTTTAAGAATCTACTTGTGCTCTAGTTTTGTGTTCTTTGGTGGCAGTCCCAAATTGCTTCTCATGTGTGACATGAGACTCCATTTAGATACTCTCCAATTTAGAGCTAAAATGTGCATAATATATTACTAACTCACAGTTTTTAAAAAAAGCCTTGTCATTTATTATGGTCCACATTTATGTCTTAAGGGCCAATTTTACCCTCATTATGGACCAAAAAGTGTCGGTTGTGCTCCCGACATCCAGCATGGACAGTTCAATAGCTCCAGTGTCAAGTACTGTTCCTCAGCTACTACTATTATACTGTTAAATATAAGCCCACAGCCTGAGTCACAAATGCCAATACCTTACCTTGCCTATGCGCAGCACCTTTGAACCACAGGAAATCTCTTGTTCCCACACAAATGTGATGTTGCAGCACACCTTATTGTAGCAGTTTGGGCAGACATAATGGGAAACCAGACACATGATGCAACCCTATTATATGGTGCATCATAAACTATGGGCTTTGCTGGGGGTAAGGGCAGGGACTGGGGGATTGGTAGCCAATGTATTTTTCAAAGGGTGGCAATGTCGAACTCCGCACCTGGACTCACCTCACCTGGCATTTATCACTCATCTCCAGTGTTCTCTTGCTCAATGTGGAGGCAAATACCACCTGTGTCATCATCCCCATCCCCCTCCCTCCCCCTTGCCCCACCAACCAGAGCCCTTACGTTTTGCAACTCCTCTGCAATGGGCATAGGCGTATGTCATAGATGAAAGCCTTCGGCAGGCAACACAGGCACTGGTTGCTACTGAACAAAGACATGGAGGCAACAGCACATGGCTGTTCCTCTTATTCTAACTTCCCCTACACAGTCAGCAGAACTTGCACTATCACCAGTTAACTTTCCTAAACCCATTTTAAAGAGGAAGAATCTGGCATTCCAACCTCATGAGTTTGAATGCTTGCCAAAATCCATGGATCTCGATGACAGACACTAGATGGTACTGCTATGAGCTGCTAGCACTGCTGTAGCACAGAATACTGAGCCACATCTGACTGGCAAGCACTTGTAACTGCACTTTGAATCACTGCGCTACCAGCTATAGTCAGTCAGTTGTGATTCACTGCAGTCTATCACTGATCTCACTACACATCATTGTTTCGATTCTGAATTTGCTACATCCTAGGTTATCAATCTGGGTTACTTGCAGGACTTGTTATTTTTCTATGCCATCTCTAATGTCTACCCTCTTGTCATAATTCTCCCATTTAAATTTGAGGACTCACTGTCGATGTACTCTGTCAGTTCTTTCAGTTCTCGAGTCATTCCAGGTGTTGGGAGATTCCAGGCACAGTAACACTGAAGACTTGTTCTCATATAATAAGCCATGTCTTGACTGAAGTAAATAATGTATTACTAACTCTATGCATTTTTCCAGAGAGAAGGAAGTATGAAATTGCCAAACGCCTCTATAAGCAAGGTGCTAGGAGAGATTTCAATAACTACTGACCTGTTTTACTATTGACACCTGTTCAAAAATATTTGGTTTAGTAAGGATTTTATTGTTGCTCAGGGGGATGCTATTCTAGAATACTGCACCTCCTCAGAGTTAGCACCAGCTGGCATACTTTGCAACTCATCCAAGGCCTTTGGCTCTGTAAATCACAATATTCACCTAGATACACTGGGGTTTTATGAAACTTACAGTTTAGCCAACCAATGGGTAATGTCATATCTAACTTAAAGCATGGAGAAGGTTGTACATACAAGGGAAACTACCCATTACACCCCACTCAGATTTAGTGGTAAGATGGGTCAGTGGATAGCCTGTCAAAAACTGAACACAGATCAAGCATGAAAACAGGAAGGAGGTGAAAAAAAAGCAAAATAGAAACAGTTAATGGTCAAAGGATAACCATGTAATATAGAGCATCCTGTAACAGCAACAAAATAGTGGTTAAGTGGTTACAGTGATGGACTGCCCTGCTGGTGAGCCATGAGCCATGTTCAACTCAATCTCATGTCCTTTTTTCCCCCCACAATATTATGATCTGTGTGTCTGGTCTCTGAAACATTTGGTGTCATTCTGTAGTCTTGGCAGTGTCACACATTGGTTATAGAATACAAGTCATATGGTAAAAATACGTTACCATCACAAGTAAGAGTGATGAATAGTGAGAGAAGTTGAGATACCACATATATGTCTCACAGAAATGAAAACAAGAAATAGATAGGTGTGAACTATGCTAGAACAAAGGAATTCAAAATTCAAAACTTTGAAAACTGGAACGCAACTTCAGAAATGTTAGAAACATATGAAGGGCTTATTTCAATAGTGGTACAAGTCCATTACCTCCACTTTTCTGCCTATAATGCTTCTGAAACTAATGATCCAAACAAACAGACAGAAAGGTTCATCTCTAGCAAGAAGCCATATGCTTGAATATTTCTGGTATCTCAACTGCAGATTTTTCAGTGCTCATTTAGCTTTAGGACTCTGTATCTCAAAATGAACAAAAATGGACTTGTGCCACTATTGAAATAAGCCCTTCATATGTTTTCACAAAGCACAGAGAAACTGTGTGATTGTTATGTTCATTTGTTCCAGGTACTGGGACAGTTTCACAAACTTTTATGTTTTCATCATTTCCTTGAGAGTGATCACATTTGCATTCATACAAACACCTAAATTGGACAAGGAGACAAATTTCATGCACTTACTGGCACACAAATTAGGTGCATTGGTAAAGTGATTCCTATCGTATAACACACTTACTGTCACTAATGACACATATGACAAAACAGATGTGTTTTCTGGTGGATGATTTGGTTGACCTGTCACCTTGTCATCAAATGTTTGCAGTTTCCATTCGAAAGCCACTTCCCTTCAACTGCTAATAGAGTAGTTATGCAGAATAAACTGTCATTATGGCTCCCTTCCTTACACTTTGCTGTTGCAAATGGATGTTACACTACGAAACAGATACAAATTTGAATACATTGAACAGCAGAAGGAAAAAAAAAACAAATAAAATAAAATTAGCACAAGGCAGGTTTAAACACAGCTTGTGTGCATGGCAGTCCAACACCATAACCACTTAATGACAAAACTGCTGTTATGCCCTGCTCTGTATTTCACTTCTTGTCCTTTGACCATTCACTGTTTCCATTTTGCTTTTTTTCACTGTTCCGTACAGCTTCTTCTGTTTCTATGCATGATCTGTGTTCAGTTTTTGATGTGCTATCAATTGAGCCATCTTACACTAAATCAAAGGGTGATGCAATGGAGAGTTTCCCTTGTTAGTATTTCAATCAGTGTAATCTTGGGAGATTATTCTCCTGGGGAGAAATCATATGGAACCCCTAAGGCTTAGTGTTAGATCCACTCTTGTTCATCATACATATAGACATTCTTCCAATTAATATACAACAAGGAGAATTAGTTCTTTTTATGGATTACAATAATATTGTAATAAATCCAGTCATACATAAAGCAATAGAATAAATAGTAAACAACATTGTTAAAAGTATCATTGATTGGTTTTCATTGTGTTTAAAACTTCACAACTGAACATGGTGTGTCTTTTTAAAAGTGTCCATATTGATGAGGTTTAAACCAGACAAAGCTTATTTTGGAAGTCATAAAACAACGTAGATCAGCCACACTTTTCACTTAGAAACATTTTAGTTTTTGGGGAAGAGAGAGATTGGTAGGTTGACATTTCTGCATGCTTTCATTCAGTTATGTCATATGGAATAATATTCTGGGGAAAAATATCTTTAAGAAAGAACCTCATTACTATTCAAACATGCTGCAAGGTAATATATGGTGCTGACCAATGATCATCATCTACAGATCTTTATAATGAACTGAACATTCATACTAAGTTCAGAGTATATTTATATCTTCATGTTTGCTGTCAATAATTCACTGCAGTTCAGATGGAACAATGATGCAGATTATTATAATACCAGAATAAAAAAGATATTCATTACTCCACATTAAGACTGTCTTTAACACAAAAATTACACCACAATGCTGCAACCAAAATTTTTGATCAGTTACCCAGTATTATAAATTTTCACATACAGAAAAGTAAAACTTTAAAGCAAACGGAAAAAGTTTCTCCTTGACCTCTCCGTCTATTCAAAGTCTCTCCTTGTCAAATCCTATTCTGTATCGGTAGAAGAATTTCTAATGTTGTAATGTGTGAAAGGTAGTATATGGAAATTACTAACTTTCATACATATATTTAAAAAAATAAAAAATAAATAAAAACGTAAAGGTTGAGCCTGTAGCCATATTTACAAATTAATCTGTGATGTTGACTGTTATATCACTCCCACCAAATCATTACAATTTATCATGCAAATAATCAATGGACTTTATGTGACCAAACATGGAACTAACTCATTTCAAAGGATTGATAAAATGAAATAAGAGAGTATTTATAGTAAAAGCATGTAAACCTTGCAAGGTCACTTCCTCTTTTGTATTGGTACTGGCCTGCTTTCAGACAGCAGCCATTCTTCTTGCATGCTCTATTAGCCTCTATCCACCACCTTCTACAGAAAGTACATTGTGTGTAAGGACAGATACACATAAATAGTTAAAATATGAGCAGAAACAGACATTATTATAATGCTATGACTGTTTGTGTGTATTGGCAGAAATAAAACTGAAGAAAGCTTGTGAGTTACACTTCCATAGTTAATTCGGTACTAGAACAACCCGCAAAATGCAAAGTTTCTGTGTTTTATTCCCAGTCCTACACACAATTTTCCAGCAACCTTCATATTGGCACACACTCAGTTCAGAGTGAAAAATTAATTCTGAGGTCAATTTCGTAGCTTCTGTTATCTCAAATATGTGGTACTTAGCTCTTTGCCACAAAAATTTGAACTGGAAGGCTCATTTTGGTCAGGAATGTGTATCATAAAATTGCTTACAAATAACAGAGATGTAAAAGAGTCACTGGCACTATGCTTCAGCCCGACCTTATCCAGGTGGGGTTTAGTGATTGCTATGTAACAAAGAAATTCTGTGTTTTACTTAATTATGAGATTAGTTATCCTAACATAAAACCTATAAATTGCTTCAAATATGTAACAATGGGTTGGGTTGTTTGGGGGAAGAGACCAAACGGCGAGGTCATCGGTCTCATCAGATTAGGGAAAGATGGGGAAGGAAGTTGGCCGTGCCGTTTCAAAGGCACTGTCCCGCTACTTGCCTGGAGCAATTTAGGGAAATCACGGAAAACCTAAATCAGGATGGCTGGATGCGGGATTGAACCTACGTAACAAGATATTCTGAAAAATAAAAATAGTGCACCCATAATATGCTGATGGATTACACATTAAATTTGAAAAAAATAAATCACTAGTTTTAATATACACCAAAAAAGCTTATTTTTTTGGGAGAAAAGGGACTGTAAGAACAAAGGAAAGATGCACAGGTGCTAGATGAAAGAAACTATGTTTTAGGAGGCATAAAGTGTAGCAAAACATCCAAAGCATGGCCCATTTTCAAAGTTGGTAACATTTATTTTTTGTTTCATATGATGTGGTACACCCATATTTTCACAGTGACATCAGAAATTAATTTGCTTTTCTTAGGAGTACACTGGAGATAACTAAGAACATATTGTGCTACACAATATACTAGTACTGATTATTTTAATTTTACAAACCTTAATTGTTACTAGAACATTCTGTTCACATGTGGGGGAGGATAGTGGGGACAGCAGCACATGCCAACAACTATTGGGCTGTAGTCACAATGGGCAGACCTACAAGACTTTTGACTGCCATCTCTCGTTAGCTGCTCCAGAACAGACCAAAAGCAGTGATTTCAGATATTTTGTATTTCAGAGACTCACAACCTCATTCCAAGACTTAAAAAAATAATTAAGTAAAGGCCACTACTGGTAAGTACGTCAACACGTTGGTGATGTGGGTCATACTCTGGTTGGATGTATGAGCAGCTGCTCCATCTTATTTGAATACTGCATAGAGCTTCTCTGCATCTTTTTAACTGTGCATAGGAAGAGTCAAAGTTCTCTAGATATCTGGCACTGTTTAAGGTGTAATGTAAGAATATGGGGCCAGTAATGCACATTCCAGACAATGCACATGAAATAACTATATCGTTTAGTACATGATGCACATTTAGTATAAGATACACCAACATGCTGCAATAATCTCCTTACTGACTTGTGGGGATTCTCATAATCTCCATCCATGCAAATTCTGTCTATATTTTTAGGGGTCCTCACTGTTGGTCACTTATTCCTCTGCACATTCTGTATGGATCCTATAGTCCTCCATTTCTTGTACAGATCTTGAATAGTGTTGGTCATAGGGAGTTTCCTACCAGGATACTTTGCTTGAAACATGTCTTTACATTCCTTTGAGAAGACTGTCTGTATGTAACACTACAAAATATCAGTTTGCTGTTCTAATGCAACATGCCTCATTTCTATAACAACTCAACAACATGAGCTTCTCACGACAACTGACACATGAACACACAGCTACACTCAATGTTCCAATAAAATGCAGTGTAGCCAACCCTTAAGACGGTGTTAACACTTCACAAGCACTTTGACTAGAGATTATCAACTGGTATGTGAAGCATACTATTTTTATGTAGGATGTGCTGTATTACAATGCAAAGACAGGTGTTCAATCTCTGGCACTAAGGAGCCAGTGGAGTAGACATACTGTGTGGTAGTCCTCTAACTTGTCGGGTCACAACCACCCTCACTTTATTTATATAGGCATGAAATCATGTTCATGATATGGAATACATTACAGAAACACCTAGTAGAAGTAAACCTTTGTGTTATATACATTTATAAATATACATTAACTGCAAAGTAGTTGTGGTGTCACCGCCAGACACCACACTTGCTAGGTGGTAGCTTAAATCGGCCGCGGTCCATTAGTACATGTCGGACCTGCGTGTCGCCACTGTCAGTACTTGCAGACCTAGCGCCACCACATGGCAGGTCTAGAAAGACGGACTAGCACTCGCCCCAGTTGTACGACGACTTTGCTAGCGACTACACTGACGAAGCCTCGCTCATTATCCGAGCAGATAATTAGAATAGCCTTCAGCTAAGTCCATGGCTACGACCTAGCAAGGCGCCATTAGCCTTACATTGCAATTGATAATTATCGTCCAAAGCATGTCTCAACAAGAACGATGTATACCACAAGGATAATAAAGTTAAGTAAACCGACTTTACGTCCTTTTCTTATTAGCATTCATTGAGCGTCCTGTTTCAGACTTCACAATATTCTGGGTGAGCTTACAGCGTGCATATCGGCCCCCTCAAAATAACACTGTGTCGGCCCCTCTGTCGACACATCAGTAGTAATTTACATTTTGGACAAAATTAAAGTTATATGTGTGGCTGATTAACATCACTATGGGCATGATGATCATGCACATAATCGTTTGTTTAAAGGAGATGGAGATTATTGTTTATAAATGAAACTTTCTCTAGAATATACAAGCATGGAAGAGGTAATATTTCCAGTTCATTAAAGGTTGGCTTGATAGGTGTGTGAGGTGGCACTCTTATCACGATCTTGACAATTTGCTTTTGTATAACATTGTGTCTATTGACACCAAAAAAGGAATTATGTATGAGATGACTGAGTTGACAAGTGCACAGATTTAATGGCAGTCAAGTCACGCCACTGACAGAACTTTAAAGACATAGCAAGGGCTTTTAATTTTATGCTGTAGTTTGTGATGAAGCAAGGTGGGATCTTTTTACTTCCTCCCTTTTTTGCCACCTGCCACCTTAAATTCATTTTACTTTCATTTTTGACTAATAACCATTAATATACGTGAGTATAATCAGCATTTTCATAAAAGAGAAAGGTTGGTACTCAGTCTTCAGAAATATAGCAAAAGATTTAATTTTGTGCTTAGCTTTGTGTATGCTCTCAATTTCCTAATTTATTTTGACTATTCCCAGTTAACATCTTTTGTTATAGGGTGAAATCAATAAGTTTTTCGTGACTTAGATTCTATTGTTGACTTACAAACAACTATAAATACTGTACTAACTATAAACATTTGGAAGAAGAACTACTAGCATTCTTAAAGTATTTATTTGGCTCTATTCAAAAACATATTAGCAAAGCCAGCCCTTAATTAGTTCCAAAATACTGACCAGGTTTGTCAAAAGTATTATTTGTATGACTGTATCTGTTAATTTCATCATTTGAACAAATAATTTGGCCTAACTCTTGTAGTAGAAGAAACTGTTAGAAAGAAGGAATTTTTCTATATATTCAGTTAATTGAAATTTCTGTAACTTAAACATCAAACAATGTATAGTTTTAGTATCTGTTGTTGTGAGGATATATAAAGGCCCAATTTTTGGTCTGGAGACAGTCAGTCCACGGCCGATTTTCAGACGAGAAACCTGTGCTGGTTAGAACAACAACAATGCATCCACTTAACCATGAAATAAGTGTAACATAATAGGCTGTGTGTTAAAGCAATGACAGTGTCTGTTCAATAGTGTCATATGTACTGTATTGTTCTGCAATAACAGTGTGGCTAGGTTTTTATTGCTCGTAGATGTTCAACAGTTAACTATTGTACCAGTATGCTCACATTTTACAACAAACTATTATTGAGTGAAATGGCCATATAACTGTTTAATATTGCGGGGTTGTGAACAGTGAAAGTAAAGAACTGTGCAAAGCAACTGTGCAACTGTTGGCTACATCAATTCAGTAGTCAGTGTTGAAATACACCCCCCCCCCACCCCCGTCCCTCCCCATTTTTCAGCCAGTATTACAACGCAGTACATTAACCCAAGGTCTATCAACAAAGAAATAAAGCTGGCAAATGTCGCAAGTTCACCTCTGTGGATATTCCACTGTAGAGAGTTGTCTATCCAGAGTCCCAGAATTTTGTCTCACTGACCTGTTCAGTAACTTTTTTGTCTGTGACTAATGGTTCTTTTATATGTGATGTATGGGTTTTTAATGGACAAAAGATCATATGTTCTGTTTTTTGTCCATATTAAGTAAGAGGTTGTCATCATAGAGCCAGTATAGGTGCCTTTCGTTGCTGTCAGCTAAGTTGTTTCTTATCTGCTCTGTAGAAATGCTAGAAGAAGGGAAGTTTGAATAATCAGTGAATAGCACACATGTTCTTCATGGTTGTTCATAAACAGAAGGAAGAGAAGGGGGCCTAAGGTTGAGCCTCCTAATGTGGCTGTATTATATCTGAACAGGTTATTCTTCCACCATGTGTTGTTATTTACTCCAGCTGCCCTTTGTCTGATGAGATACAACTGAAACCATTCGTTACTAACTTCTCTTATACCATAAGCATCCAGTTAGTGTATGAGCAGTCTGTGAGCAGTGTGCGATTGACCAAATCAAATGAGGAAAATCCTGAAACATAATGTTCTTCATTAAATACATGTATCATCTGGTCAATAAATGAAAAGAGAGCCTCACTGCTGGGTTCGTTTTATGAAAGCCAAACAAACAGCTGTGCTGTTGATAAGGAGTTATTTCCAAGACAAGACATTACTCGAGTATCAGCTCCAGATCTTTGATATTTCCAAGCCAGGGCAAAAATGTGATTGTGCCATCCCCCACCTGAGCATTTGTGATAGGACACCAAAAACTTAAGAAAAATCGATTTTTCAAAAATACATTCATTTTGTAGCACACATCTTTGTGAGGAGTTTGATGTATAAAACATATATCTTCAAGGAAATGTATGACATGTTATTTGGTTTTAAGTGTGCCAAAGTGCAGTGCCATGCCTCATCACACAGCATTCCTCTGTCACACATCATCACTGCATTTCACTCCATGGAATTCCAGCATGCTAAGGCACTGCAGCCATGGACTGTGTATGCAGCTGATCCCGGCGGAGGTTCGAGTCCTCCCTCGGGCATGAGTGTGTGTATTTGTCCTTAAGATAATTTAGATTAAGTATTGTGTAAGCTTAGGGACTGATGACCTAAGCAGTTAAGTCCCATAAGATTTCACACACATTTGAACATTTACAGCATGTATATTTTGTAATGGGATCCATCAAACGTATATTGAAGACAGTGGAAATTAAAATGTGTGATGGTGCCTCTCCTGCTCCCAGTTGGTCGTTTTGACATCCTACACCTCTTACCCAAAGAACTCACAATTAGAAGTGGGTGGGATTATTTGTAACTGGGAGAATAAGAACTCTACAGAAAATTTGCACTCTTTATTGCCTATTAGCTAATAACTTTCTCTTTTGTGTGACATAAAATTAAACATAAGAAACATTAAATCAGTAAAGCCAAGACACAAGCAAGGCAGTATACATTTCTTCCATCCGTAGGTCCCAACATTTTTTTTCTCTCAGGTCTTGCTGCAACTTTAACGGAACATTTCCCTTTCTGTGAAAGAATCTATTACCTCATCAAAGTTCATCAAACAGAAAAGTAGTAGTATGTAATTTTTTATAAATTTGGAATCACCATATTCTTCCACATAATGTGTGTCATGTCCCCATTTCGTCTCCTTCCTCATTCTAACAATCAGCCTTGTCATCACTAATTCTGTAACTATTCCTGCCATTGTCAAAACTTGTTCTCCAGTCAACTTCACTAACCCTGCCAGAAGAACCAGTTTAGTTATCTTGCACTTATTCTCCGGTTAGGCACCATTGTGTGTTGATACAATGCGTTTTCCACATAGAACTTCAGCGGCTGCTTACCAGCGGCTGTCAACTGACTCTTAGTAGTGTAATGATCAGGAAAAAATTTTCCGACAAAATTTCATTTTCTTTGATACAATGAGAATATTACATATTAATTTCTCTTACCTGTTATTCTGGTTAGTCATTTATTTTCAGTCTGTTAGTCTGAATCTGCTACTACTAATTATAACAATGCCAATCATATGTACATCCAGTCAATCACATAAACAAAGAGCAGTTGGCATTCACCCATTTAGGTTTATTTGCATCAGCTTGTATAGCCCTGTTTTTTATTTCTAGATGTGATGAGGATTCCCTTGGGAGACACATCACATACACTGTGCATGCATTCAAAAATCACCTTGTGATTAATTCAAAATACCAATTTAGAATGTGTTAAAAAATGTTCAAAAACCTACAAGGATGCATTTAAAAATCATATGAACAATTGATAGACCAACATACGCTGGATGCGAGGTGCTTTATGAAACAAGATTTATTTTCTTCAAGAGTATGAATTTGCTGTCCTCTGAAATTACCGCCCAGGGCAGATACCCCAATTACCCCCCCCCCCCCCCCCCCCCCCCA